>NC_139982.1:30660958-30745958 GCF_963993115.1 Abramis brama
TGTGTATGTTAATTAGGTTAAAGGCAGGTTTAGGGTTAGGGTTCAGGTTAGCTGTGATGGCTACTGTTGCATTGTTTCGAATGTCCTCACAAATTTAGATGTACAAGAATGTTTGTTTACAAAGAAAGTAACTAAAACATTGTTGGTATTCATACTGTCCACCCTGCAGTCAAATACCAGTGGGTTAAAATCAAGTCTCAAGTTGATCCTGTTTCACTCAGAAATATGTTGCATTAAGGAAGTGCTCTTTATGGACGAAACTCTCTTTGAATTCCCCCGGTTCTCTCTCTGTGTCGTAGGTGGTCACCAACAGAGACACTCTAGAAACCTTGCTATGCATCGCTTACGTGTTTGAGGTGTCCACCAGCGAGCACGGAGCCCAACACCACATCTACAGACTGCTGAAAGACTGAGACTGACAGTCCTGCAACACTACAGTGCCACAGCGCCACCTACAGGCCAAACGCCCAAACGCCCTGCGCTTCTGCAGGAGTCACGAGGACACAGAGAGCAAACCACTCTCTAATAACACTCACTGTTCAGAGGCACAAGAAGAGAATCTGCCGGAATCCCAAATCTGAATGTCATGACATCTGATTTTGTTTTTGGTCCCGCTTTATATTAAGTGGCTTTAAGTACTATGTACTTACATCGAAAAATAAGTACTTATTGTGTTCATGTTGTATTGTAAAACACTTTTTCCTGTTACAGGTGTATTTGTTACAGTGTAATTAGATATTTAAGTACTGAATAATAATAATTAACTACATGTACTTACTATATGTGACCCTGGATCACGTCACCAGCCACAAGTCGCACGGGTATATTTGTGGCAATAGCACGGGTCAAAATTATCGTTAGGATATTAAGTAAAGATCATGTTCCATAAAGATATTTTGTAAATTTCCTACCGTAAATATATAAAACATTTATTTTTGTGAGTGAATGCAACACAATCGTGAACATAAATTGAGAACTTTAAAGGTGATTTTCTCAATGTTTCGATTTTTTTGCACCCTCAGATTTTCAAATAGTTGCATCTCGGCCAAATATTATCCTATCCTAACAAACCATACATCAATGGAAATTCATTTTCCATAATTCATATTTATTCAACTTTCAGATGATGTATAAATCTCAGTTTCAAAAAATTGACCCATGTGATTGGTTTTGTGGTCCAGGATCACATATAGGGTTAGGGTAGGATTAGGGTTTGGTTGAGGGTTAGTTGCATGTAGTTATGCATAATTTACTGTTATTACTATGGTAATTACATATAACATTTGTAACAAGGACATTGTAGAATAAAGTGTTACCAACACCTGTGCTGCTATTGAGGTGTGATGCAGGTAAGGTTAGGGACAGGTGTGGTTTAAGGGTGGGTTAAGGTGTAAGGGAAGGGTCAACAGTGTAATTGCAAATGTAAATAAATTAATTACAGCTGTGATTACTTGCAGGTATTTTTAAAATATAAGTACAATGTACAAATATGTATGTACACAATAAGTCCATTGTATCAAATTATTAATTTCAATGTAAGTACATAGTAGTTAAAACCACTTAATATAAAGTGGGACCTTTTTTTTCTTTTTTGTATAATGGGAACTGTAATAGGACGAAATGCATGTGAAAGTTTTTCCGTTTTCTTCATTTCATCTCATTTTAGCCCAAAAAGTGTTCGTGTAAGCGTTTGTTAGTATGGAATACAGCTGGGAATGATGGTCACTTATCTGACTAACCTAAAAGTGGACAAACAGCAGACTTTCCTCCATATATCAGGGCAAACGTGAACGCCAAGCGACAGACTCAAGTACTGAATGTTGATGTGTTTTTCATAGATTTGCTACATTGTATATTTATCAGCCATCTTGGATGTGGAAAACTTTGACTTAAAACAGTCTAACCTGAATGAAATTCATATCGATCTGAGGAAGCACTCGTGATGAGAGATTCATGGCTTTTCTCCACAAGGGCTTGTAAAAACAAACATGTAACTGCTTATTTTACCGGAATCTATTTCAGTACTTAAACACAAACGTGTCAGATAACGGTTTGATATTTGGAATAAAGAGCGTGTGTTATCCGTTAAAAATGATTTGAAGTTATTTCTGTTGTTCTGGTGCTCATCATTTTGTTTTAACTTCTAGTTCTATTAAGAAAAAGGGTATGTTTACATGACAACGATGTAGCTACTAAAAACGGAACAGTTTTTCTATTGCGTTTTTGAAAATGTACGGGTAAAGACGACAACGCCGTCAAAAAGATCCCCGTTCACTTGGATCCGCGATAAGGGGAGAGGAGAAGTGTGTTGAGAATGGATGTAAAGTTGGGTTAGCAATGGAATATCCATGACGGATAATGTTACCTAATGGAAGCATGTAGATGTTGAAGAGAAAAGGTCCAAGAACAGAACCCTGGGGAACACCGTGTGAAACAGGGGCAGAAATGGACTTAGCCTGGCGGAGAGAGATGTAAAAGTAGGAAGTGAACCAGAATAGGGCAGTTCTGGTTCTATTAAAGCAACACTAAGGAACTTTTCCTCTTCGGTCGCCCTACAGGTTGGTAGCGGAATTGTCCATTACCGCTGTCGTAAATAATTTCGCCGCCCACTCTCAGAAAAAAAAGGTACAGAAGCTGTCACTGTGGCGGTACCTTTTCAAAAGGTACACCTTTGTTCCTAAAGAGTGCATTTTAGTCCCTCAAAGGTACATATTGGTACCAACAGTGTACATATTAGTACCTAAATGGTACATATTAGAACCCTTTTGAAGGGTACTGTCCCAGTGACAGCTTTTGTACCTTTTTTAGCGCAATTTTCCACCGGACAAAATTGCGATTGTTAACTCATGATTTCTGTTCTGTCTGTGCGCACCAATCTTGCACTTCTATCTACTCCTCAACCAGACCACCTAGAGACTTCGGGTTTTCGGCATTATGTTAAGGAAGGTATAATCTCGGGAACTCACAAAAAAAATCCAGGAAAAGATTTACTATCTCTTAGTGTTGTGATCCCATGAGGTCAGAAAATTGCGCTAAAACACTCAACGAGTTTTTATTACTTGTTTCTGAGAGTGCGTGTGCGTGCGACACTCCGCCCGCAGAGTGTCGCACGCACACTCGCTGTTTATCCAGCACCCGCTTTGGAATGAACGATGTCCACTGACAAGGTAGAGTATGTTGCATGATTTCATGAAAGTATGATGTATTGCGACATCAGAAACAAAGGAAAACTAAATAATGACTATTGTAACGCTTGCCGTAAAGCAAGTCAAATTTGTAGTTTTCTTATGTCTCATTCGAACTACAGAAACGCGACCCGGTTTGGCAAACTTGCATGGTGTGGTTATAGCAGATATAGGGCTGCAAAGCGAATCCAGAAGTGCCTTTCACCCTGTTACGACTTGATGAATCACTGATACGATTTTGGAAACATTATTTTAAGGTAAAAAATGTTCCTTAGTGTTGCTTTAAGAAAAAGGTACATTTGCATGACAACGATGTAGGCCTACTAACTTTTCCATTGAGTTTTTGAAAAGTTTTGCATACAGACGACAACGTTGTCAGAATGCTCCCTGTTCACATGGATACACAAAAAACAACAATAAAAATAATAATAATGTTTATTTTAAATAGCGCCTTTCTGTAAACTCAAGGTCGCTTTACAATATTATAACAAGTAAACACAACAGCAGGCAAAGAGACAATACAGATACAATGAGCGTAGATAACATAACATACATAACATGAAATGTTATATCATCAATATAAGCTGATATGGAGTTGGTGGGGAAAGGAGCAGTGTGTTGAGAATGGATGTCAAGTTTGGTGTCATATGCGTAGCAATGGAAGTTAAAGCTATGAAGGATAATGTTACCTAATGGAAGCATGTAGATGATGAAGAGAAAAGGTCCAATAACAGAACCCTGGGGAACACCGTGTGAGACAGGAGCAGGAGCAAGGTGGACTTAGCCTGGCAGATAGACGGATACTGACGGTCTGACAGGGAGGAAGTGAACCAGAATATGGCAGTTACAAAGATGAAACGAGAATATTGTGAGATAATGTGTCAAATGCAGAGGAAATGTCTAATAGAATTAAAATGCAAATTTAGTCATAAGGAGATCCTTGACATTCCTAAGATGTGCTGTCTCGGTGCTGTGGAGGTTGTGAAAGCCTGATTGGACACATTCATAGAGGTTGTGAGATGACAAATAGGTTTGAAGTTGAGCAGCGACCACTTTTTCACCAAAAATCGCTGTATGTGCGATGTCACTTTGTAAAGAAACACCACGCGCCTATAGACTGAACACGTAATAACTTATATGCATGACGTCACTGTTTTCACAAAATCACCTTTTTGTACTTTACACAGAGACTATAACAGTTTCTACTTGTACTTGGAAACCTGTTATCAAAAGTAAGCATTTACTTACTAAGTTTTTGAACGGCCAGTAAAAAAAAAAAAAGTTTTAGTTGAAAACGGTGTTGTATAAACACTGATAACACTTAGCCCTAAAGGTCAAAATTTAGAGTTTTTGATCAAGCAACAAATTGTTAATAATTTACTATACTAGAAAGGTGTTTTGCCTGTAACCGATTCTTTTTTGCAGGCTCTTAAAAGTATGAAATTTACTTATTTTTTGTAGAATACACAAAATTTAACAACAATACACCCATTGTCAACAGAATAGAGAAAAAAAAAAAAAAGTTAATAATTTTGCTAATAACAGAAAAAGATAAAGAAGAAAGATAAAGAACATGAGAGTAAGAAATTAATTAGACAAATTAAAGGCATTGCAAATTGAAGTCGTTCTACTTGCTTTCTTATATACTGAAGACAAAACATTTTTGTTGTGTATATAATTTGCAAAGAAAACAAATCTATAACAAATCAGGTATTTAGAATCAGATTTAAAAGTTATGGTTACACCATTCAGAATATTATCATTAATACATGTGCCAATACACTTTCCAAAGTTTGTCCCTTGACGTCACAGCTCATGTTTGGGATCCTTCAGCCAATCAGCGTGGCACTTGAGTTTAAAACGGATCTGGCGCCATCTAGTGGCAAAGACACTCCTACATGTTGTAGTTCATAATTCGTTAAACATCATAGTTTTTTATTATCATAATAAAATATAATACTATTTTTAATCGACATGTATTGTAGGCTACTGATGCTGTGAAAATATTAGCATTCTGACTCTTAGTGATACTGATGTTGCTTCATTTACAAAATGATCTTAACCTAAACCATGAAGAATCAATGCCAAAAATAAATGTAAGAATAAAAGTATAGGCATTCTTAATAATACCACTAGTTTGTACTCTGATTTTCTAGTGTGGGGAATTGTTATTTTAGGAACGGTTCATATAGATTTTTGCAACTGGTGTTTTTTTACTTGCTAGGACCCCACTGAATACAAAACAACCTGTTTCCAATTTTTTTCTTCATTTTTAGTGCCAAAATTTAAGATGGCAGACAATATATGCAGAAAAATCACAGAAAATAAAATATATAATCTTTTCACTTCTATGAAGGCTTTAAAATGGTAAACTTTTTGATGAATGTATTCCTAATAAGGCAGACAAGTGAGACACAGACTATTTTAAAAATATTTATTGGATCATTTGCCAAAAAATTGGGCGAAAAAAAGAAGAAGGAAAAAACGAGAGAAAAAAAATCTGAAAAAATCTGAAAAAAAAAAATCTGCATTTTGTTTCATTATTGAAGAGTTCAACAAAACAGTCAGCCATTGTCACTCAAGTATTTATCCTCATCACTGTCACTGTCACTGTCTGACTTTTCAATATTGGTGCATGTCTCCTCAGTATGGCAAGCCGTTTTAACTTTTATTCATTTCCAGGATATGAATTCTTGATATCAACAATTCAATTTTCACTAGTTAAAACGATAGTTATTGATATCAGAAATTAGATTTCTACTAGTAACAATGGAAATTTTTGATATCAGGTATTACATTTCCACTAGTAACAATGCGAATTCTTGATATCAGCATTTACATTTTCACTAGTTAAAATGATAATTCTTGATATCAACAATTTAATTTCAACTAGTAAAACTATAATTCTTGATATCTGTAATTGTATTTTCACTAGTGAAATGTCACCATAGGCTGCCATTCAAAATCAATTGTTGATATCAAGAATTGATTTCTTACTTGTTGAAATTCCAGTTTCACATATCAGAAATACAATTCTTACTAGTAAAAACCTTTATTTTTGATATCAAGAATTCAGTTGTCACTAGTTGAAATGTATGGCAAGCCGTTTTAGCTTAAATTGTACCAAGCGTTACTCGTCGTAATTGCATTTTTACTAGTAATAATTGAATTAGAGAGCTCTACAATTCAATTCTTACTAGTAGTAATTACAATTGGAGAGCTCTCTAATTCAGTTGTTACTAGTAAGAATAACAATTACAGAGCTCTCTAATTCAGTTCTTACTAGTAACAATTCCAATTAGAGAGCTCTACAAATGAATTTTTGCTAGTCATATGTCTTCATTGACTTCCATTCATTTTTAATTACGGAGCTGTACAATTGAATTGTTACTAGTAAGAATGCAATTGCAGAGCTCTTTAATTCAATTCTTACTAGTAACAATTTAAATAGAGAGCTCTCTAATCCTATTATTACTAGTAACAATTCCAATTGGAGAGCTCTCTAATTCAATTGTTACTAGTAAGAATGCAAATGCAGAGCTCTTTAATTCAATTACAGAGCTCTGCAATTATACATATCTTTAATTCGTATTTTTACTAGTAAAAATTCAATTAGAGAGCTCTGTAATTGCATTCTTACTAGTAACAATTCAGTTGTAGAGCTCTCTAATTGTAATTATTACTAGTAACAATTCAATTGTAGAGCTCTGTAATTAAAAATGAATGGAAGTCAATGGAGATATATGACTAGTAAAAATTAATTTGTAGAGCTCTCTAATTGGAATTGTTACTAGTAAGAATTGAATTAGAGAGCTCTGTAATTGTAATTCTTACTAGTAATAATTGAATTAGAGAGCTCTCTAATTGTAATTGCTACTAGTAAGAATTGAATTGTAGAGCTCTCTAATTCAATTCTTACTGGTAAAAATGCAATTACGACGAGTAACGCTGGGTACAATTTAAGCTAAAACGGCTTGCCATAGAAATGTCTATTCTTGATATCAACATTTGAATTGCTACTAGTAACAATGTTCATTTTTGATATCAAGAATTCCATTTTCACTAGTGACAATGTTAATTTCTGATATCATGAATGTGATTGTTACTAGTAAGAAAGACATTTTAGATATCTGAAATTATATTGATATCAGAAATACATTTTCAGATATCAAAAATGAAAATTTTTACTTGTAGCAATTTAATTGTTGATATCAAGAATAGACATTTTTACTAGTAACCATGTAATTCTTGATATCAGGAATTATATTTCTACTAGTAAGAAATACATTTTTGATATCTGTAATAGTTTTGTTGCTCTTTTAACATTTAAAACACGTGTAGGATATGAATTGTTGATATCAACAATTGAATTCTTGATATCAAAAATGTAATTGTTGATATCAAAAATGTAATTGTTGATATCAACAATTTAATTGTTTATCTGTAATTATATTTTCACTAGTGAAATGTCACCATAGGCTGCCATTCAAATTGATTTCTTACTAGTAGAAATATAATTTTTGATATCAATAATTACATTGTTACTATGGGCAATTACTGATATCAATAATTCAATTGTCACTAGTTGAAATGTCTATTCTTGATATCAACAATTGATTTTGAATGGCAGCCTATGGTGACATTTCACTAGTGAAAATACAATTACAGATATCAAGAATTATAGTTTTTACTAGTTGAAATTCAATAGTTGATATCAAGAATTATCATTTTAACTAGTGAAAATGTAATTCCTGATATCAAAAATTGCCATTGTTACTAGTAGAAATCTAATTCCTGATATCAATAACTATCATTTTAACTAGTGAAAATGTAAATGCTGATATCAAGAATTAGCATTGTTACTAGTGGAAATATAATTCCTGATATCAAAAATAGCCATTGTTACTAGTAGAAACATTATTCCTGATATCAAGAATTATAATTTTAACTAGTGAAAATTGAATTGTTGATTTCAACAGGGCTGGACTGGGACAGAAAATCGGCCCTGGCATTTTGGCCCAGACTGGCCCACTACATGATCATAAACACCACCCATCTTTGCACGCCCTTGAATATGTTTTTGTTCAACTCCTATTCATTAAAACCTCTAATGCCATGTAATGAGTGAGTAGGAACGAGTTAACAGATGAAATAAGTACAAAATTGTAATTTATTAATACAATTGAACTATACTCCACAGTGATGCATCCAAAAAACAAGCTATAAGCTGCATTGGCATAGCAATACCAGTGTTTCCCACAGGATCTTGGTAAAACTGTGGTGGGTGGACCTCTGTCTCTCTAGGGGGGTTCAGGGGCATGCCCCCCCTAAGAATATTTTGTGCATTTTAATGTTAAATTCATTAATCTGGTGCAGTTTGAGAGTTCAAAATTAAAAAGCTCCAACCCATATTCAGTGTGCAAATTAAACAAAGAAAAAATCATACCTCTTTTAGTAGCAGTGTCTGTCTATATTACACTACTACATAATAATAGTTATAATATTAATCTCATGACAGTAGCCTAATAGCCATATATTGCAAAACAAATGCACTGAAAAATAAAGAAAACTTTCATAATTAGTTTTGTACTCATTTCTAAACTTGAAAGAGATAAGCACATGATCTTTTATTTTGACGGAAACTGCATCAAGCTTTTATTTTGGCGGAAAACATGGATAAAAACACGTCTCATTAAAGTTCTAGTAAATTTCTGTAATCGTCAACAATGCAGATGTGGAAATAATGCGTAACTGGGTAATGGGTTCCTGCACTCATAGCCAAAGTGTTTTGAAAGTAGTTCTGCTTACCGCGGACTCTACACTTTCTCATCTCTCTCCTGATCCTCCTCATCAGCCACTGGAGCTGATGAAGGTCCTGCTGCTGCAGAAAACATATATATTTTGACACATTTTACAGCGTCTGCTTGAAGGGCCTGTATCTATTTTTCACGCTATTTCTCTGTACATTCCTTGCGTTTCTTCTCCATCTCTCAGACTATTTTGACAGATACACACTGACATTGCACGCTCACTCAAAGCCCAAAGGGGGAGGTGTTTAAAGATGTGATTGGGCCAGCCCAGTGTCAAGAAATCAATCAAGAAAACAACCAATGGGCCGCTGATCTACGCGTTTCATGGGCCGGTCTGTCAGTGGGAAAAAAAACTAACGCTTACTTTTTTTTGACCAATGCATTACACCGGCACTAACCCAGCGCCGTCAATTAAACAAAACAAAACGAATGGGCCGCCGATGTACGAGTTTTATGGGCCATTAAAAAAAAATTTTTTTAAAAATGAGATGTATCGGCCCAAAAAGCACGTCGGCCCACCGGGCATTTGCCCGGTATGCCAGATTACCAGTCCAGAACTGGATATCAAGGATTCATATCCTGGAAATGAATAAAAGTTAAAACGGCTTGCCATACCTCAGAGCCCTCACACCTGCAAAGTTGCGTGCATGGTAAGTTGTTGCTCTTGCAAGAACACCTTCTACTGCATTGACTGGCAAGACAAGAGCACTTCACAAGCTGTTTCATAACCAGGTTTGAAGAGCTGACACATGAATTTCTCACATCCAGCTAACACGTCTGGAGATGGATGAGGACCTACACCAAGCCTACAAAGTGCATTAATGACATCATCATCTGTCTCCATGAATGACTTGAAACAAGAAACCTTTCCTTTCCCATGGACATGGCCTGTGGTATCGCAACCTGTGAGTGCATGGGACCCTGGTAATGCTGCTGCTGGTTTGGTGTAGGTCCTCATCCATCTCCAGGTGTGTTAGCTGGATGTGAGAAATTCATGTGTCAGCTCTTCAAACCTGGTTATGAAACAGCTAAAGCCCTTCGGTGGAACATGTTTAAAACTCTAAAACCCAACCAGGGAGTGGAAAAACTATGTCCCACTTCAGGAGCAGTTACAGAGCACATTCTGAGAGCACACTGGCAAGCAAATGTTTGGGCACAAGATACAGTGCCTGCTCCAAAGATTCTTGACGCACTATCACTGGGATGGAGGCAAATTGATGGGCAATGGGCTCCTGTCCTGTCAAAACTTCCACCAGCACCAGAGGCTGTTGTGGAGCTTGTGAAGTGCTCTTGTCTTGCCAGCCAATGCAGTAGAAGGTGTTCTTGCAAGAGCAACAACTTACCATGCACGCAACTTTGCAGGTGTGAGGGCTCTGAGGAGACATGCACCAATATTGAAAAGTCAGACAGTGACAGTGAGAGTGATGAGGATAAATACTTGAGTGACAATGGCTGACTGTTTTGTTGAACTCTTCAATAATGAAACAAAATGCAGATTTTTTTTTCTTCAGTTTTTCCAATTTTTCTCTTTTTTTTTACACAATTTTTTGGCAAATGATCCAATAAATATTTTGAAAATAGTCTGTCTCACTTGTCTGCCTAATTAGGAATACATTCATCAAAAAGTTTACCATTTTAAAGCCTTAATAGAAGTGAAAAGATTATATATTTTATTTTCTGTGATTTTTCTGCATATATTGTCTGCCATCTTGAATTTTGGCACTAAAAATGAAGAAAAAAATTGGAAACAGGTTGTTTTGTATTCAGTGGGGTCCTAGCAAGTAAAAAAACACCAGTTGCCCAGGCTGGAAAAATAATTTCCCTCTTCCTGCAAAAGCTCAAAAGTTTCATTTTGTTTATCGTTTCCTAGTAACAAGGGCTGGCTATCTTTCCCATCTTTCCCATTGGCTTCATCTGATTGTTAACAGAATTATTGTGGTGAGCGCAGGACATTATTTTAATTAAAATGATTATTAGGTTATATGAAGGAAACTTTTAATCAGTCAATGCGTTTTTCCGGGTATGCCAATAAATAGCATAATGGTGGTTACACCCATCATTGGTTGATAATCATGATAATTCATGTTACCCATGGTCATATTTATTACCCAAGTCAATCAGTTAATTAGAAAATGTATGTATATAATGATATACCTAACATATATCCATTTGAAATGTTTAAAAAGGCGATTATTTGCAATTTTTGGTGATATATCCGCCATCTTGGATTTTGGGCCTGTGCAGCCCGGGAAAAAATCGGAAACAGGTAGTTTTGCAAACTATAGGGTCTGAAGAAGTCAAAAAACATAATTTGCAAAAATCTATATGAAATGTTCCAAGCACTTTATTTTGCTACATATGGCCCTGCACTATTCATGGTGCATGTCAAACTAAACATTTGCCCTTCAAACTGTGTTGTATTGTGTGCTCTCAGTGCCTGACCTGGCAGACTCGAGGCTGATCCCAGTGCAACAACTTCACCTTGGCGCTGAGAGCTCATTCTCCAGCCAGTGTTCGCAGCCTTCATAGATCTGCTGTATTTTGGAAAATTGAGTGTGAAAGCCACTCGGCAACCTGATCCAAGTGTCTTTTGGCAAACCCGTGGCTGTAACACACACAAACAGTGGAAATGAGTCACAAACGGGGAAAATAGTATCAGCTTCTGTGATTGGAAATCTGGCCCTGCACAGTTAGAATAATCCTCTCTGATTTCTCCAGAAGGAATCAAACACTTCTCATCTGAGGAACAAAGAGCCAATGGTGTTCCACAGGGCAAGCTGGCATGGGACGTGTCCCAGCTGACAAGAATACGCATTAAGTTATGAAAACGTTCCCAGTCGACACATAAACGACCTTAAACATTGAAACATGCCTGAAATATTGTCAGTTGTTGTTTATATAACGTTGAATGCTAAATGGCTGAAAAAGGTTAACCAAAGCACTTTTTTTTTTTTCTTTTTTTTTTTTTTTTACAAGATCTGTATGTTGAATCAACATTATGTCTTCAACAACACTAAAAAAATGCTGCCTTAATTTTTTTAAGTACAATCAACTTGATTATTTAAGTCATTTCAAATTAAATTACATTAAATTACATTAAAGCAATGTAAAAACACTTGTTGTCATAATTATATAATTTTTTACAGTGAACAAAACAAAATAATAAAAAGTGCCTTTTAATTTTGATCATAATACCTGTGATGAATGTAGGCCTATATGTTAAAATGTAACTTTTATTATTATTATTATTAATAATAATAATAATAATGTATATTCTGAGTGAACATTTAAAACTTTTTTCTTGGTTATGCGAATGTTAAGGGAACATTCCATTTTATAATTTTGTAAACATTATGGGAATGCTACTTTTTTTTTAATGTTCTCTGAATGTTCCAAAACAAGTAACATTTAAAATGTTCAGGAAAAAATCATTTCTCCAATGATAGCATTTTTGTGCTAACATTTTCAGAACATTATTATAGAGAAAAAAACATAGGCTAACGAACATTCTATTAATGTTACTGATAGAGTGTTTGCGTCATGTTCAAGCTAACAAAAATAGATTGTAGCCTACAAAATTAAACATTGAATTTTTTTCTTAATGTTGTTGTAATGTAAAGTTCTTTAGTTGCTGTTTTAATATGTGTTACTTTATAAAATAGCAAGAGCTGTTGTGCCCCTCTGCCTAAATAAAGTGATGAATAATGAGTGTACACTGTAAAAAAGGATTTCACAGTTTAGTTGTTTCAGTGTAGGTTTGTAAAGTTGGCACAACTTAAAGTGTCTGAATTTGTTCATTCAACTTATGTTAAATTTCACTGTCTCAACTTTAAGGAGAGTATTTGCCACCTCAACTTAAAAACATACGTTGAATCACGTTCTCAACATTTATCGCGAGATCTCGTGAAGTGCAGCAGAAAGAAAACGTTCGTCGAACATGGTGGAGGGCTTCTATATTTTGATGATGTTTCGTCCAATAAAAAAGAAAAACATTGAAAGGCATCCAGTTGCTATGTTTGCAAATCTCCTCAGCGAACATGACCGTTTACCAGCGTGTAGCCTATTTGGCAGATGGAAATTATATAAACTTTGTTTCCTTATAGAATATGTAAAATTTATGTATTTATTTCTTATATTTACACAATTCAATTAGGTTTTGACTTCCTTTGAGGGGATCAGACCACAAGGCCACACAAGTTGCATTTTATAGAACAAAATTATTGTTATAGAATAAAAAAAGTTATAGAATTTGCATAGCGATTGCATTTAATGGTTATATCGTGATTGCTTTGACACAACAAAATGTAGGCTACATCAAATAAAGAGATTATTTGTATAAAACCACTATCTGAGCATTTACTTATTTGAATAAATGAATGAATGTCTGGAATTAAGCACGGAATTAAGAGGTGAGCTCTAAACTCTGGCGCGCACTCGCTCGCTTCACGCGCGTTCATCATCATCATCATCATCATCACACCTGTTCCAGTCTGCGCAGGTTCCGCTCACCTGCGCCAGAAACACACGAGCGCGAGCGCTTCAAAACAACATGACTTGAGCTTCAGCCTCGCAGACCAGCCGAATGAAGCGCGCAATGTCCACCGTGCCATGGAGTTTGCTGTGGATTCTGGGTTTGATCTGCTCCTCGGACTCCAGCTGCTCTCCGACATCTTACTATAAGAGCTGCTGGATCCGCAGATATCCAGGACTGTATGTGGACATAGAGGAATCTC
Organism: Abramis brama; assembly: GCF_963993115.1. Taxonomy (NCBI): domain Eukaryota; kingdom Metazoa; phylum Chordata; class Actinopteri; order Cypriniformes; family Leuciscidae; genus Abramis; species Abramis brama. The sequence goes on from NC_139982.1 coordinate 30,674,687, forward strand.
AGCGCAGAGGAGCTCATATCCTGAGGGTTTATCAGGACGAGTCTGCGCTCAAGTGCAGCAGAGCCTGCTGTCTTACACCAAACTGTGAGTTTATGCTTTAAACTGGAAAAACTGACTAACTAAAGTAGCCCAAGAACACTCAAAAACGTCTGAATGTCTTTGCATCAACAAAACATTAAAGCAAGTGTCATTTATTTGAAAGAAAGACAGCAAAACGTTTCACCAAAAAAGTTTGGTTGATTTAATGATAGTGCTAAACATGAAAACACGTGTTTGTAGTTAGAGGAACATGTTGATCTACACATGTGGTTCCTCTGCTAGGTCTGAGTGAACTTTAGTGAACTGACTTCATACATCCACTAAAAATCACGGAAATAGTTGATCAAAAGAGAAAATGATGACGCAGAATGCAGTTAGTGAAGAGAAAAGATCATACAGCATTTGCAATTACATTCAGATGTTTTAATTGACTAAGTGTGTCCAAAAAAATGTTGTCTTCATTGTGAATTATAAGCTATATCTATTTTTTTATATATATTTTTTAGTGTTTAAAACTAATTTTTGTTAAATGTTTAACTTGACACAATTCTACTTTTTTTTAAATCTAGTGCAGTGAAATTTAGACAACACAAATGCTACATCATAATGCACGTAAAATAATACAGATATTCTGATATTTACATTTGCATGTATTAATATAGTAGATTACAAATTATGGAACATCACAAGTAATTTGTCATAATTGTCAATATTATTCATAGTACTCAATGCCAAGTTTAAAGTATAAACTAGATTTGTACACAAAGTTATAGCAGATGTAAAATACTTTTGAATTTTAAAAAAATAAATAGTAATATAGTAAGTGAAAATATTAATTTCAAAGTATATCTATTTATCAAATAGTATATCATATGACATGTAGGGTATTTGTTTCTTAACTAAATGAATGATTAAATATATACATGAAAAAACTTTTTTTTTTAAGTTTGACAAAATTTAAAATGCAATCAAATATTTTTTAAAGAATGTGGTTGCAATATATAATGGAAATGCATAAATCTAAGTATAATTCAGAATCTTCAACAGTCATAAAGACTTTTGTAAATTAATTTCTGAATTGCATGCACAGTCTCCTGCAACCTGGCTGTGTTTCATTTCAACACCACTCAGGACAGTGTGAACTGCTTTCATCTGCAATGTCCGACCGCTGAGAGCTGCATTCCTCTCCGCAGAGGAAATGTCATCCTCTATAATGTCACTAAAGGTGAGAAACTGCACACCAAACTCTACTTTGGTTTGAGGAAATGTAAAACCATGATGATCTTTCCTTTTCTTTTAATGAGGATTGAATGCATACACGAAACATCTTCAACATAAAGATCAAAACAAGACATTTCTACATAATTTAAATCTGAAAAAGTGTGCACTAGAATTGAAACTACATGCATTTTTAGCGTGGAAACACTTAAGATGAAATGAACATTCCCTCAGCCTACAAGTATAAAGCTTGTTCATTAATAATCTGATTGCGATGTCTGGTTCTCAGGTGTGGATCCGGACCTGCTGGTGTTCGGGAAGCACTTCACCACCAACGTGCGTGTTCTGCCTCACATGTCTTCCTCGCGGCTCAATGTTTCAGAGCCGCTGACCTCTGACAAGCGTCAGTTCAACTATCCACCCGTCCGCTCCATCAGTCCTCCCTCCACTAGTACAAAAAAACCTACAACCCCCCAACAAACCACTCGAGCTGTTCCTACTACACTTGAAGTACAACATAACCTCCCTCGATGTGCTACAACAACTCAGAGCACATCAGAACACATCATATCAACTACGTCACTCAATCCCCAACAGACGACTACTACGCCACAGTGGGAATCAACAAACCTGCATCATATTACACAAACCACCTCTCAGACAGATGAACCTGATACAAGTACTGACACTTTAAACCACAGCATCCCAAACCCCTCGACTACAGCCCACCCAAGCTCTACAACTGACTACACTGACTCTACTTTGACCTCCATCCCAATCAATGAAGCTCTTACTACCCAACAGCCTTTGGGATTACAAACTGCATCTGTACAGACTACAAAATCTTTAGCGACGGCTGCTCAAAACACTACGCAATCTTTTGCCAAGACTACCTCGCTATCCAAGTCGGATGAGTATCTAGAAACTACAGATGTTTTCAAGACAGTTACTTCCCAGACTTCTGCGTCTTCACAATCGGAAACCTTAACAAACGCAAAGCCTTTGACTTCTGCAGACGTGCCCTTACAAACCCAAACTCAAATGACCCATGCATATGAGACAATACAAGCTACAACTGCTCAAAGCACGTCAGAGCATGTTATATCAACTACGTCACAGCCTAAAATGGACTCTACGCTCAATCCCCAACAGATGACTACTACGCCACAGTGGACGCCCACAAAGCCCTTAACATCTGCAAACGTGCCCTTTCAAACATCAACCCAAAATACCCCTGCATATGAGACAATACAAGCCACAACTGCTCAAAGCACGTCAGAGCATGTTATATCAACTACGTCACAGCCTAAAATGGACTCTACGCTCAATCCCCAACAGACGACTACTACGCCACAGTGGACGCCCACAAAGCCCTTAACATCTGCAAACGTGCCCTTTCAAACATCAACCCAAAATACCCCTGCATATGAGACTTCTACCCCAACCCAAACTACTATTCTATCCCAACCAAAACAGACAATTAGCAGCGACACAAGAACCACCAGTCCTCCAATCACCACTGATGACTCTACAACCCCTAGACACCTGACCCTAACTTTTACACACACCCGTATGGGCAAATCAGCAAATAGTTTGAGTTCTTCCCCTACTAGCAGCATGTTGGATAGTCAACCGTACCCCAACGACACGAAGGGTTACATCAGCCGAAACATCACTACAGGTGACGTACCTCGACCCGTTGGGGACGGAGGAAGCTTGACATCGGTGTGGCATTTGGCGGCCAACACCGTACTAGTGGCCTTAGCGACTTGCGCTACCGTCACATTCTGCTGCTGTTGTTCGGTATTCGCGGCTCTGAGCTGGAGAGGCCGGAGGCGACGCAAGGGCAGGTACAGGACAAATCTGAGGGGCAAGAGAGGATCAATGAGACTCATCAAATACGTCATTGTAAGGGAAAGCTCGTAAAGCAGGGTTCATTGGGTTAAGCTCGAAGCCTAATCAAACACGCCTGAACGAGCTAACCGGTGAGTTTGATACAGGTTGGAGCTAAACTCTAAAGTATAGTGGCCCTCCAGGCCCAGATTAGGAGAAACCATTCATAACCAGTGGCTGCGTCCGAAATTGCATAGTCTCTAGGTACTTCCCTTGAATATGTAATTACCCCACGACCACTAAAAAGTACATTCTATGTAGTATGAATGTCTGTAGTAGGAATGTAATCCGGATGTACTACATTCACATTCATGTTGTCAGACACTTCACTTGAAACAGACAGGAAAGAAACATGAAATGGACAGAAAACAGACAGGAATTAGACCAGAAACGGAAAGGAAAGAAACAGGAATGAGACCAGACACAGACAGTAGTACTGTAGGTCATCCGACTACTGTTTTATGAATACTGTGAATTCAGACATAGGCCTACTACTCTTTTTACACTCGTTTTTCGCCTACTTTATAGTAGGGACGTATGTGATTTCAGATGCAGCCCTTGTGTTGTAGATGCTGCTAATGTGGTTTAATTCAAACTGAAGGTGGCTCACTTTCAAAACCACCAGAGGTGATCGTTCATTTTATAACTTGTTGTATATGATCATGCTCCGCTAAACATATTACTCATAAGCTTTCTTTTGAGTGCCATCCATGGACTATAAAAAGGAACTATGGAGTTACAGGATTCACCAGAGGACTTCAAAATACATTCTGGATCATTGGTTTGTCAACATGAGCATTTAAAAAGACACAGATAAAGGATAAATGTTTACAAAAATGTATTTTCCAAATATAAAGATTGATTATTGTGGTGCAAAATCTAGTATACTGCCTATATAGACAAGTGCTATGGAACTTCTAGATGGGCAGAATCTCACATTCAGATATATAAATGTTCCATTAGCGGCTGTTTCTATGGGCCGCTATACAATCCGTCCGCCATATTGGAACAGTCAAAGCCGGTCCGTGAACATTGGAGAGCAAGTTGACAGTGCGTCTGCAATTGTAGTTAGACGCATGTATGAATATATATCTGCAATAGACTTCAGCAGATGATTTTGCTAGCTAAACTAACACAATACAACAACAAAAAGTACCATAGTAATAACCTGTACTATTGAGATAATGCATAACAAAACACAAACCAACACATTCTCACCGGCGACAGGTTATCCCATTTCTTTGGGAATTTCAATCTCGGCGGTTTCACAACCAGAAGCTGTAAAATGTTGTAGCATCATTGATTCTTACTGTGAGGGACGACACGCTGACTGTTCCAAGATGGCGGCACGCCGACTCGTGCTCACAATTGATTCTAAACTAATGAGACCATACTTTGGGTAAACAGTCCATTTTTGCTATTCAATTCATTACAAGTAATTAATGCAAAAGTAAACGACACTCGTTTTGTTTCACAGAGCTTGTTGCAATGCATTCTGGGAATTGCATTCTCTCTGTGTTAAAATACCACCTACGGAGGCTACACTAGGTTTTGGAACAGATTTCAGCAACAACATTTTGTTTTATAAAGTGAATGCATGAATGTATGTATTTTATGGAAGTCTAACTGTCTTTCTTGGGCAGTCTTGTGCATGATGACTTGTATTTTAATAAAACAGTCTCTACGACAAACACCAGTCCAGTCGAGAACACCTGACAGTTTTGTTTTCAAAAGGCAGTTATTTGCTAAGTGCTTTAAGATGCGCAAGACTAGCGCCGCCGCTTTCCGCGTCCAAATGGAGCCGGCCGGAACTTCTCGCTGAGGAGTTTGGTTTCTCCTTTCCCAGAAGTGACAGCTCATAGCAGGAACTAATGGAGTACTGGGATATTTTTACTAGATGTTGGCTCAAAGCGTCCTTTCAGTGGGGTGCTGGTAATGGCACTTGAACCTTCAAGGGTGTGTTTTGAGTGCAGTGAGTTCTTGTAATGTTCTAGGGGTAATTGTTTCGAGATAAGAACTGAACTGACCCAGTTTATACAAACTAAACATACTGTCTGTTATTTAAATCAATAGTGGGAAAAAAATTAATGTTCTCACTCTAATCTCATTCCAACCTTGCTTTATTTTCTTTCTTCATAAAATAAAAAAGGCAGAATGACTCAAAATATCTCAAATTTTATGTGCTCTTTTATTTTTAATGATGTTGCATTGCAATCGCTCGTGAAATGCAAACCAGGGAATACGGTTCCCACCCTCTGAAGTTTTGTCCCGTATCCGATGAATTTAAAGTCCCCCTGTGGGGAAAATCCAGTTTTTAATGTTGTTTATCTGACTATGTTGTGTTTTAAGACAAACCATGTGTAAATTCATAAGTCGACACCATTGCTGAGTATTTTCTCTTTAAAACTGCAGTGAACCAAAGACAGTCTCAAAAACACGCTTTGAAATCGCTGGTGTTTCTGACGTCACAAACTACCTTGTAACCAATCAGATCAACGTGTGATCGTCAACCAGTGGATCTCTGAGCTGAGTGAGTGAGTGGAGGCGGGGCTCATTTGCATATTCATAGAACCACGTATACTAAATAAGGCAAGGGTGTCGAGTTACATTCAAGATATTTTAAGGCATGAAGAAATTTTTTCACGGAAAAAACGTTAAAATATGCCATTTTGGTGATCAAAGGTGAGTTTTAAGGGATATAATTATTGACTGCAGGGGGACTTTAAGAGATTAACTGATAATGGGTGTCTCAATGGTACAGTAAAAGTAGCTGCATGGACTACTTTTGTCATGCATTCCTACTTCCCAAGTCCATTGATGTCAGAGAGATTAGGACTCTCATGCAGGACACCAGGTTTATTCTTGCTTATTTATTCTGATAATCTTATTAAAGCCAAAATTATATTTAGCGACCCATTCATTGACAACCATTTTAACATTCACCACGCTATCTAGATAGTCAGCTTGCTGATGATAGTGGAATTTCTGTCAAACACAACATCAAATACAACATACAATATGCTTCAAATAATTATTTATACTTAAACAAGACAACGTGACAAAGCTGTTGTGGAAAAAGCTAATAAAGAACAGCAGCACTCGTTCTCTCATCAGCCATGGTTAAAGTTTATGGCCCGCCCAACTCGGGAACTTGGGTATTAAAATGATCCTTGAGTTTTCCAGTGGTAAATATGACTTGAGAAGGTTTTCATGTCCAATTTTTAACTAGGACACTCGTATTTACGATAGCAAGTAAATGCAGGATTAGAAGACGGAAGCTCGGATTCTCTGCCTTTGTGTGTTTCATGGAAGAAAGAAAATAAATTAAAAACACAAAAGCAGAAATAGTTTAAAAAGGTCATCTTACATATTGCTGACATGTATTCATTTATTTTTCATGAATATCACAGAATTTTGCATATAATTTGAAAACAATAATGCATGGCTCACTCACTGTTGAAAAAAGGTAACTGATTTTTGTCAACACATTGTTAATATGAAATTGTACACAATAACGGAGATCACGATGTTCCTCAGATATTAAGGAGCTTCTTCACAGCCTCTTTATACTTCCGTAGATTTTCCTCAGTCTCTCCCTCGTTCTTCAGCTCGACCATCGCGTCTCTGTACTCCTGCACGGTGGTCTGTCCCAGCAGCTCCTCCCTGGTTCCCCCCTCCACCTCATCCCTCGCTCCAAGCCGTCGCATGCGCACCAGAGTTTCCAGAACGTTCTTTTGGGATGGACTGTCTTCCCACTCGTACTCCTCCATATCTGCACGTGTCTTTTCCTGCTCCCATGCCTCGGTTTTCTGTAAAACACAAAAACAGTTTTAAAAGATGAATGATTTAAGTGATGTTTGACTGATTGGGTGGAGGATAAAAGATGGAAAATGTTTGGTGAGCACTTTTAGATGTGTGAACCAAATGCAATAGTGAAAATAATGAGATGTTACGATTGTTGCTTGTCAATTTGTCCCCACTCCCCCCAATATGGCAAACTTTTTTTTTTTTTTTTTTTTTACAGATTTCTTTTTTTTTTATATTTCAAAATATACAAAAAATGTAAACTATATAGATATATAGATGAATACATAAATATATTTTAAAATAAATTTTAGTTATTCCTCCATATATATATACTTATCAAAATGTATAATATATACAAAATATTTTTTTAAATATCTTATTTCTAAATATATATATATATATATATATATTTTTTTTTTATATATATATATATATATATATATAACAAAATATAAATATAAATATAAATATATATATATAAATATAAATATATATATATATATATATATATATATAATTAAATGAAATTTATTTATATATTTCTAAATGTTTCAAAACATACATTTTGTATATATACATTTTTATATATTTAAAAAAAAATGTTTTATTGTTTTTTTCTTGCACATTTAGAAATATATTTTAGCATTTGAAGGTTAAAACTTTATTTTAAATTTAAAAAATATATATCCTTAAGTCACGCTGTGTACAACATATATTTAGCATATTTTTTTTATATAATTTGGCCAGATTCTTTTTTTTTTGTCATAAGCTTTTGCTATGTGTCTGAAGTCTATAAGGTAAAGAAAATGTTAAATAAGTATATTTATGTTGAACACAAGCTAATATGAAAATGAAGGATCATTAAACGCATCATTAAAGTGCAAGTTGAAATGGCAAAAACACTTAAACTGGGGAAAGGTGAAAGTATTGAAGCACTGTACAAATAAAGACACTTCACCTTTAAGCAAGAATGGTGCCGTTTTGCGTCGGCCGAGGAATTCTGGCACGATAAAAATGCCAAGCTGATTTGGAAACGATCGTAGGAAATGTAACGAGCACGGCTACTTAAACTCAATGAACAGCTCTGATTACCAGTGAAAACATTAAGGGACGCCGCTGAACATTCGCTTAACCGTTTGCCTGATTGCAGCGAACTTTTAAAGACAGCTTGTGTTTGATAAGAATCCTCAGATTCCCCTCTTTGCCTGAGACTAAATTTTCCCAATACTTCCCATCCTCGATGACAAAAGCGTCTTTGTGTGTATGAAGGCCTGTGCATGCCACGGGGCAGATAACCCTCTCGCCGGTGCAGGTGCTCTAGACTAATGACTATCAATACGAATCCCTCGTCATTCCCCATTCCTTTCCCTCAATCACCGGCCGCAGGGCACTACTTAGGGAGTGACTGATGGATTAGGTGGTTTCTACAGAGATGAAGGTGGTTTGGCCAGATCTCGAGGATTTGATTAGACCTGTTGACCCAAATGATTCAATTTAGGTGAAGAGGCAAATCAAATGCAAGGCGACTAATTGATGAGATTGGCCTTTCACTCGGGAGAATGGGAGTATAATTGAGGACCTGACTGAAGACATGGAGACGTTCGCTGGGTGTAAGCTAAGCTGATCGTTTAACCGCTCTGCTGCACGCTGGGAGAAAAATCAGGGCTCTTGCCGAGATCTTTTGTTAAAGAAACACCAAAATCAAGTGTCAAAATCAAAATAGAGGTCATCTTAACTTGACTTGACCCCTGAAACCACTTCTGTTTTTCAGTTGAGAAACTTTCATCATCCAATCAATTCCTGATCAGTTTTTTAATACATATACATTTATATACATGTATATATATATTATTATTATTAAAATTATATGTAATATATAACAGTTAATCTTATATGAATATATAAAAACATACAGATGTTTTATTACATATGCATATATAAATATATATATATATAAAATAGATTCATAGATTTAGAAATTATATATATATATAAAAAAATGTGTATATATTATATATTTTGAGTTCTTATTTCCTCATTTAGTTTTTTCGATATTTTTTTGTATATCTTCCATATAAATATATTTATATAGTTCAAAATGAATAACCCAAAATTTATATTAATTATAGAAGTATATTTTCTTCCACATTCTGTAATATATTTTAGCTTTTAAAGGTTTAAATGAATTATTTAACATATATTTTCTTAATCTGCATTGTCTACAACATATATTTAGCACATTTCAGCCAGAAATAGAAAAATGGCTAAATATATAGCTTTAAAAATACATTTACATAATATATTTAGATACTAATATTTCCTATATTTACCCAAAATATTTTTAAGACTGGAAACAAACTTAAATATTTGCACAATTTGTAATTTATTTTATCATGTGAAGGTTTCAGTGAAACATATATTCAATCTGAGAAATATACATTTCATTAAGCCGATTTGTATTATTAAAATACATAATTTTTCGCTGTATAAGCCGTCCTACATTCACACTGCAAAAGTAAAATGGCTTGCGAATCCCATTTTGTGGCTTTAAAAGCCAAATTAAATGGAAAAGGGGTTTATATTTAACCTCTCAAGATACATCCATGCCACATTTGTTCCAAAGCCTCTTCCAGTCAGTGTGAACACAGTTTGAATGGATTATCCTGTAGCCGTATTGGCAGCTAAATCAGGTCTTGGAGATACAATCACCCTGATGGTCTGAAACAACGGTCCGCTTTGTGTCGTACCGTCCCCCCCGTTCCCACCCAGCGTCACTCTACCCCGTCCTGCCTAATCTGAGCCGCTACTGTGCTAGCCATTGTGCTAGCGAAAGGCCAGCGGACACCGTTACACTTCCCAACCAGGATGGCAAACAAAGCTCAACCGTGGCTCTCCGCCAGTCTTAGTGAATCTAAGAACATAGTTACACAATACCAAGGCCAGCGAGTCTCTAGTGAGAAGAGCATGATGGGAAAATGCACACTTCTTGCACATTTGTTGTTGACCTTGTGTGAATCTCAAAGGTCACGTTCTTTACTCCTGGAAGAGCGTCGTCGGCCCGGGTTTATGTCAGACGGACAGACAGCGAGAAGATCATCTGCGTAAGAAGCCTTCAGTTTGCCGACTCTGAGAAGTTCAAGTGTATAAATTACACCGTTCTTGTCCTTAATCTGTGTTTTATCAAAAAAGCGCCTGCTAATTCATCCTCTGTTGTGCTAATGAGGTGAATCATGCGATACTCAGAGGTTACTAATCGCTTTTTTCAAGTCTCACTTAGTTCACAAAAGAAACTGTCGCATTACATCTGCCGTCAATTAAACAGCAGCTTGCTTTGATCGTGAGCTCTGTGTAAGCGGAGACGGTTCTTTACACATGCAGATATGACGTGAATTATTGATGACGTGTTTCATCGAGCTGTAATGAGAATCTTATGAGGTGCCGCCAACAGCGTTTTCCAGTGGAATCTCCCTGTCAGCCAATCAGACGCCTCTATTCAGCGACCGTTTCCACTCTCAGGTTGCTCATTGGGCGAGACAGCTGTCAATCATCAAATCAGCTGGAAAATCAGGTGGATAACCATGACACTCACTGAGTATTTTTCTTCAATACTGTGTCTGAAATCACCCTCATATTCTTAAGTAGGGCACTATTTGAGGGAGCAGCCATTTGTAGTGGTGTCCGAAACCATAGTGGACGTTTTTGAGTGCACTCATTCAATCCCACAATGCAACGCAACAACGAGTGTACAACCGATGTACGCTCAATGGCTAGAGTATACTCATAATGCACTGTGAGGGTCATGCCGAATTAATTCCCATGGAATCATCCATCCATCCATTCACTTTCCAAAACCGCTGGTCCAATGTGGCTACAGCGTAATATCATAGGGGTATAATTCCTTTTTAATTGATTATTAATATTAATATTATTGTATAAGTGGAGTAATGTAGGGAATAGTGAAGGAGGGTTTAGGCGGCGATTTCGAACACAGCCCAAGTATTTTGGATTAAGCTCAAGGTAAGAATAGAAACAAAAAATGTAAAAATAAATTACTTTTTTTTGTAGTTTCCACACCAAAGACCAATGGAAAACAGGTTCAGATATATTTTTTAATATAAATATTTTAAATAAAAAAAGGACAAAAATATAATGCTAATATACAAAAATCAGTTTGTTACTCATATTTCCTCATCTTTGGCAATTTAATTTATTAAACTAAATATATTTATATTGTTCAAAAATGTTGCATGTACCAAAAATGTATTTAAAAATGTCAAATGTGTGTGTGCATATATGTATATTAAATATACACATACATACATACTTTATAATATATACTTTACTTTATATATATACACACACACACACATATATTATATATATATATATATATATATATATATATATATATATATATATATATATATATATATATGTGTGTGTGTGTATATATTATATATATAAAATAAAGTATTTATGTATGTATATGTAATATACAATATGTATATATCTAATATTACATATACACATACATACTGTATAATATACACATACATTCTGTATTATATATATATATATATATATATATATATATATATATATATATATATATATATATATAGAATATATAAAATGTAAGGTAGCATATATTTGAAATATTTAAATAAATAAATATACATGTTTATTATTATTATTTATTTATTTATTTATGGCCAAAAATATTTCAAATATATGCCACCCTACATTTTGGAAATTTCTAGCCAATCAAAAACATCAGAGTTGAGTAGAATTAGGAAAACATTTCCATTTCCACCATTTCAAGCCTGAAAAATCAGAACATTAAACCTCCAGGTTTTCATGCTAATTTCAATCTAAAGGCAGGGAATGTAAAAACTCAAAGTGCACCGTCACTGTTGCGGACTCCCAACCTCTGTTCCTGTCTTTATTCCTGCCCCCCTCATCCTATCGTTTCATGTCGGCCCTCGGGGGGGCCTCGGCCACTGAAAACCACCCCGGGCCCCCACTGAAACTTTCATAAGAGGCACAATAGACATGTGAAATATTCATGTGTTGAATGCGGACTGAAAACAGATCAACCTCCATCAGAGAGAAGCTGATAACAAACCAATCAATGTACTGATAATGATCAGAAGTGATTAGTGGCAAGCGTTATTATTATTACAGCTCATGCTTAAAGGCACAGTTCACCCAAAAAATTAATTTTGCCATCATTTACTATTCCAAACATAACTTTGAACAACAGTAAATTATGTCAATGATGACCAATGATAACAATCTTAAAAAAAAATAAAAAAATCTATTGTTGACCGATACTGATATTAATAAAGATATATCTCGTATCACATCTTAAGATGAATCACGTAAATAAATGCGATATTTCACATCAACTACCAACATAGTGTTAAATAGGCTTAATTTTCTTTATGCAAAATGTTTTATGTTTGAAATATGAACTAGACATTTCTCAACAGTTTTCTTGAGGTTCACCCTGTAGCATTTAAACTTGTTTTGAAAAATCCTGCCCAAATGTGACCGGATATGACCTTATACAGCCTGGTACACGACAGCTAGTAAAGCACAGATGCATCAGACTCACCCAGGACTCGTGGTAAAGCACGGTGAGGAGGTACATGGCGTAATCATAATTCTGCGTTCTCAGCGGGCAACTGAAAACATGCATGAAAAAGATGCATTTTAAAGATAATCTGTGATTGGGAAACGAGGAAAACACAACACAGAATATCTCTCCATATCACCAACCTGTCAGCGGTGATGGTGAGCGTGTCGGTGTCTTTACAGTAACGCTCATCGCTGAGCTTGATCATCTTCTTTCTGGCGTGATCATCCAGATTTAGGCTGGAGAGCTTCACCTGCAAAGGATAAAAACAGTGTTTGATTAGCTAAAGATGCATTATAATTGAGAATACATGAGGGATAATGTACAGTCAGATGGTCGTTATCTCAAAATAAACCCTGATGTGAAAAGGATCCCGCTGCATTAATGGATATATATATATATGGACAGTTTTGAGAGAGATATGAATCTAGCACAGTTGTGTCGGAAAGTTTCATCTAAATTCGTCGAAGGACGACGTCCACGAATCACTTAATCCAAATCTTCATCATTTCTCCAGCAATCATTTTCACTTCAATTGCACTTGGCCTTCCTCCAGTCAGCCGAACTAAACTAAATCTACTAAATCTTATTCTTCCAAACAACAAACACTCAAAGGCACAACTCTGCCTTTTAAATCCCGCTCCGGATCGGCCAATGGGATCACACACAACAGCGGTGATGTCACTAAGCTCTCTCCGACTAATGAACAAAAGCACACAATGCAATATCACTGCATTTATCTGGGGTTTTCCTGGTGTTTCAGTCAAGGAAGGATGGGGGGAAAGACCTTCTCCCATCTGGACACTCATCCCGTATATCTGCCCTTTGATCCCCTTCACTTCTAGCTCTAATCCAACAGGATTAGCGTCAGATGGCGATTCCAGCACTGCAGTCATAATCTAATGGTTTTCCAGGCAGATGGAGAGAGATTTGATATAAATAACATTTCAGATTATAAATAGGAAAAATATATAAAAATCAATGAGGTTCTGCTGAGGCCACCAAACATGTCTTTAAGTAACATGGTGTTTCATGAACCGGGAACATTTGTTTACTGATAAAAGTCCCAGTGTTGTTTACTCAAGCAAAAACGAGTTATTAATTATCCGGGAGTATTTATGATCATTTAATTCTCCAGAACGTGTAAATACTGAGTGCATAATCATAAGTAATCCTGCTAAGAGGAGACATACTGTATGGATAGAAAAACAGTTCATCATCATAATGCTTAATTAAAGGTAGTCTTATGTAGACAGACTTTTGATTATCAGTAAACGACCACCAGAGACCATGTGACCGACATGTAATGACCAACCACGGTTTGCTTTGTTCTGACATGCAGTTTATTCTACATAGGCACCTTGGGAAAAACAGAAAACACCTTCGAAATTAAAGAAAAGGTGTAGAATATCTGAGATCCATCCTAACAGATTAGTTCACAGAGAGAAAACAATATACATCTCAACTTTCTTGCTTCAAACAAAAATACTCACGTTTGAAGCCATAAACCTGGCAAATCCAAGAGTTCGTAATAACGCAATAGAGTTCAACAGTTCAAACGCCATTCATTTTCTCCATAGGGAAATTATTTATTACGATAACTACGATAACAACCTTAAATCGATGGCATTTTCTTCTGCTGAAGCTGTCAGCCCGCATTATTTCAACTTAGTTTTAAAATAAGCTTGTTTAACAGTGGATTTCGTGGTGAAAAACTACATTACCCATGATGCAGTACAGAAAATTCCACCAATCAGACAAGCTAAATGCGGCAAAAGATCTCGTTAGCTTCGCCCATATATATGCATATTTTGCATTAAACTTAAAATGTACTGTATCAACATTTATGTGAATAAATGAGTAGTTTAATTTGATTATGCTGTTCGCAATGCTTCATGGGATTGTAGTTCTTTCCCTCACTAAATCCGTTAAGTACACAGTCTTGTACCTTTTGTCTGATTTTCAAAAAAGTTTTTGCTTTAAATCAAAGTTTGCGACGTTACGCTTCTCCGTGCAGCTGATTGTCTTGGTTCATGGCTTATAACACTTTAACAAAGACTTTTTGAAATGCCTATGGGAAAAATTAAAGGGTAACTCTCGCCAAAATGCAACCTAGGGTCTTTTTGTTAATCTACCCGAGTCAAACATTCGTGTAAAAGCATAATTAGAATGGAAACGCCACTTTTAAGTTTAACCGTACTTTCATTTTCGGTCAAATTGCCTTTTGAATGGGAGTGAATGGGACTATGATAGAAGTGAATAAAAAATCGCTATTTTTAAAACACTAAGAAGGCTCGACACAACATGAAACTGTGCTGGAAGTCACAGTTTCATGTTGTGATGCCGTCAAAATGCCGTCAAAGTCAAAATGCCGGCGGACACAGCTACAGTGAGATGTTCAAAATCTTTCTTTTTAGTAAACTCTGTGAACACAAACAATGTTCTCAATGCTGGAGTTCATGTGTAGAGCCCCTGGTGAGACTTCCAGCACAGTTTCATGTTGTGTCGAGCCTTCTTAGTGTTTTAAAAATAGCGATTTTTGATTCACTTCTATCATAGTCCCATTCACTCCCATTCAAAAGGCAATTTGACCGAAAACGAAAATATGGTCAAACTTAAAAGTGGCGTTTCCATTCTAATTATGCTTTTAAACGAAAGTTTGCCTCGGGTAGATTAACAAAAATACCCTAGGCTGCATTTTGGCGAGAGTTACCCTTTAATTAACTGAAAAAGTTTCAATCAAACAAGCCATATTCTTCATGATTTGGAAAAAAATCATAAAAGATCTAGAATTGAATAAAAGTTCACCTTCAGTGTCACTATCCGTGCGTCTGGGTTTCGCAGCGACTGTCCAGCGGATACAAATTCCTTACTCTGCACCTGGATTGGGAAGTGCTCCATGCATTTCTCAGCAGAATCCAGGGCAGACGGCCACTCCGTACAGAACGCTGGACAAATTAAACAGGGAAAACATTTACAAATCTTTCTTTCATTCAGCCACAGTATTACATGTGCTCATCAACTGCTGTTCAATATTTATCACCGCAACATTCAAATTCATAACACAAAAACTCACGCTTCAGGGCCTCACAGTGCTTCTTAATGGCGACCGGGGTTAAGTGTAAAAAGTTTGGAATCTGAAAGACATTAGAGCATGTGATTAAAAAAGTGCTGTATTACAAGTGGTCAAAGGAAAATCGACATCTTCACCCTTTATTTAAATGTTTTATTCGTGATAGCGCGATGAAATCTGCCAAACAGAATTTTTGGCCAGGCTGTCATACACAGAAATTATGAATGAACACATGTAAAAACAAGAGAGAACCAATGAAAAAAAATTGATTATGTTGTAGTCAATGTATGTTTTTTCCTGTGAACTTTTTGCTTTTTTCTAAGCATTTTTTTTGCAAAGTAAAATACAACCAATTTTGTCAGATAAATACCTTAACCAAGTTTAATGTTTTGTTCTTCCCTCATATTTAAAATATATTTTCCCCATATTTTGATGGTTTAATTGAATTCATAGGGTCATAAAAAAAAAAAATTAACGTGCTCCGGATGTCACTTTTGACCAGTGTAGGCAATAAAAGGTCCAGTTAGCATCAGTTCACAATAAGGTTTCGAAAATTTCTAATAATTTTCTGTTTAAGACAGTTTCATGATGCAACTCAGAAATGCTTTCACGTGACAATAAATGTTCTGCATTCTGAAAATTTCTGCTCAAAAAGCTTGGCTGAATCAAGACGTTTTAGGTCTTCTTATAAACCGATCTTATAATTATGCCGTGGCGCTGTGCATATATATCAAAATGCATAAATAAAACAGAAGAATATGGTATATTGCACGTCTGCTTGCCTTGTGTATGTTTATTTTCAAAACTTGATCACCTTTATTAGTTCCAGGTTGCCCTTCTTGGCAGGCGGGACGCCTCTCTTCACGGGATATCCCATCCGCACCGGCAGGGGAACGGCGGACGGTCTGAATGAGGCGGCAGTGGGGTAAACCGCCGTCCAGTCCTGATCCTCGGCCATCCGCTCCATCCTGGGCTCTCCAGCCTGTGTTTCATCATCAATAACATTATTATTCTGCTTTGCTGAATCATAGACCAGAACGCAAACAAACTGTATTACGGTTGTGTTGAGGCAAAGTGTAATAGTCCACCTGTCTCTTTGACCTCCACTGACCCCGACCACCTCTACCTGCAGCTTCTGCAATCACACATTCAATGAGGGCTGAAATTCAGTGTGCATTCAAACATTAACCTCATTCAAAAACACAGCAAGCAATACTAGATGTGGTCATATTAGGTTATGAAAAAACATTTACTTAGATACAACATGTCAGACCAATAATTAAGCAATTGTGATGGTACAAAGACAGTTTTAAAAGATAATACCACGGTACTTTAATATATACTAGGTGCTGAATATATATATATATATACACTAACATCAATATTATTGTAACTCTCCTTAATACTGTAAATAGATTAAATAACAGATCATGCTATCTTTACCTCTTTCTGTGGCCACGACGCTTGCTGAGAGAACAGAGGAGATTGAAATCCCCCTGCTTAATGAAATTAAACTATATATTCCATTAATATTACAGTTTATTTTGCATAAGGAGGACAGCGCAGGGTGAGTGATGGACGCAGCCATGATGGGAAAACCTGCGGCGTGACTACGGCGGCTCGGAGGTACGCAAATAAAGCGAAGCTAAAAAGATCTGAGAGACAAACATGAGAGAGTTTGTGTGCACATTGATATTCAATCAGTTTCGAAACAACAGACAAAAAACGATCTGCTTTTAATTCAGAACCAGGTTTAAGTGTAACTTTGAGGGACTAGAAACTAATAGGAAAGACAAAAGAGCGAGTAACACTGAAACATATAAAATGAAACACATTTTTTTTTTTGTCTTGAGAAGCGTTTTTAACTGACTCGATTTTTAAAACTATTTTTAAACTGAATCGAACGTTGCGAATGGCGTCTCCCGCCACGTTCTATTCAGTTTAAAAGAATTTTGTTTGTTTGTTTAAAAATCGAGTCAGTGAAGCAAGTGTATAAGAGAATAATGTTCTATATTCCTCTTTGGATGCGTCAGTGAGGGCAGTAAAGAAAACGTTTATGTTTCTAGATATTTATGACATATTTCAAAAGTGTAATCTGTGAACCCCTGCTTGACAGAAGACGATGAGGCGCGCGGCCGTCAGGTGTGCGCGCTCTCTCATCATGCATATCTCCACATGTGTTTCACTCACAGCATCACAGACAAACACAACTGAAGCACATTTATCTCCTCGTCATCACCGCGATTAAAGCGTCACTTCAGATGATGACGAAGAGCTGCGCGAGAGACATCAGGAGCCCTGCTTGAGGAGGTATTGTTGATATAAAAGTTCATTTCCTTTATTTTAGCCTTTAAAGTTATGTTGTCCATTGTTGACGAATTGAAATGCTTTCTTTTAAGCTTGATGTGTGTATGAGTTATGATATTTCACAGTTAAAATACGCGTGCGTTATGTAGTGTCTATAGATATGAAAAAAGGCTAAATATTCTAAATATTCTGTTCTGCATATTGTGAATATAAATAGGCCACGAATGAAAAAAACACACATTTATTCACAAATATAAGTCTATTCTGTTTTAAAATGAACATGAAGAAACACCATTTCTGAGTACGAAATATGCATAGAAATGTATGATATTGCTAGCTTTGTCATTTTTACACTATAAGCAATATTTTTTGCACATTTTAACTGCATATATATATATATATTATACATATACACACATATTTACAAACTTTTATTCACAGTTAATTGATTTGACAGCACAAATAGTAATGCTGTCAAATCGATTAGTTGCGAATAAAAGTTTGTAAATATGTGTGCGTATATATATGCATGCATGCAAAATAATCTATAGATATATATATATATATATATATATATATATGATCACATAAATTTGGCTACATAAATAACAAGAAATTTGTAAGAAATTATTATAAGAAGTAATTTGACAGGTTTCATTCATTTGCTGCATTTGTGTTTGCTGCAGAAATGAATGAGTGTGAGTGTGTTTATCTCTCTGTCCAGTAAATCCTCTCGACATGCTCTGACTGTGAGTGGTTTCTGTCTCTTGACATTGTGAGCTTAAAGCGGTCATCTGAAACTATAGCTGCCGGCGCAGTGTTCACGGGTTCTGTCAGCGGCTGACAGACACACACAGAGGATGGCAGGGTCCTGTTTCCATGTGTCTCCTCTCACAAAGCTTTTTCCAGTGGCTTTGTGTGTCCATCCACTGGTCATCATCTTATGATAGAGATCTCATGGAAGTCTGACCTCATTATGAGGGTGTTTTACTGCTCTTCCTCGCTGCTCCGTGAGGAAGACTTCAGTGAAATCACAGTCAGGCTGAAGTCATGACACTCATTCAGCACATTCGCTCTGTCTGAGGGAAAACAAGAGTGACTGCTCCGTTGTGCGAGTCGTTTTAGCCAGCATCTCAGGTTGGATGGTCTGTTTCAATGCAGTCAAAGTTAAACTTGTATTGCTGGTGCCGATTGTGTTCCCAGGGAGCTCACTTCAATTCATCAGTGTGAATTGGGATTAAATAACTGGATGTTGTGCTGAGAAGTTCTGGAATTTTTGTGACAGTATGTACATAACTATATAATTAATAGTAAATAGAATTGTTAATCTCTGAGATATGCAGAATACATTTTTCTCAACTGATTAGACATATTTCTGTAAACTTAGTGCAATAGCAACAGCCAACTTTGTCAATTGTCAAATGTCAATTTATTGATTAGACTTTGACAAATGTCAATTTATTGATTGTATTTTGATGTTTCTCTCCATCTTTGAGGAACTTTGATGAAGCATTGTTGTTCCAGCAAGAATTTTAATTAATATTTTAACTGTATATGCAATTATTTGATCAAAAATACATCGTTTTCTATGTGAATATTAAACTGTAATTTATTCCTGTGATCAAAGCTGAATTTTCAGCATCATTACTCCAGTCTTCAGTGTCACATGATCCTTCAGAAATCACTCTAATATGAGGATTTGATGCTCAACAATTTGATACTCAAATGTTTATTATTATTATCAGTCGTGCTGCTTCACATTTTTGTGAAACAATGATAATTTGTTTCAGGATTCTTTAATGAATAGAACATTCAAAAGAACAGCATTCTTTTATAACGTTATAAATGTCTTTACTGTCATTATTGATCAATTTAATGCATCCTTGCTGAATAAAAGTATTCATTTATATCTTTTTGTAAAGGAAATTAATACTTTTATTTAGCAAGGATGCATTAATATATACGTGTTCAACACTATACAGCCAAAAATGGTTCTGGAAAAAACGTTGGGTTCTTTACTGAATCCAAGAAACATTGAATATTTGAAGATTTCTGAAGTGTGTGACTTTCAGGTACTTTGGTCTCATGGTGTCTGTCAGTGGATGATAATGGATGTGTCTGGTGATCTCCAGCTCATCCTCATGCAATATTAACCCGTCTGAGATTGTCTAAGCTGCTCTTAATTTAAACCCGCAGACTTGGAGTGACTCATGTGACTTCCCAACAACTGCTGCTCAATCAAACGCAACCAAATACACAAGATCACCAAGCAATGAAGACTGTAAACAATCTTGAAATGTGAAAACTGATGTGTTAAATTCAATTAGATTGCTCATTATCATTTAAAGAGACATGCACCAAAACAGGTCACTGTGAACAGAGCTGTTTTTGAGGAGGTAAAAAGGGTGTTGTTTTAACCAAAGTATATTACAAACTTTACATGAACACCCTAAAGAATCACACCAACTTGTGGAAAATGGGCATCTGATAACCCCTTTAAAACTGCAGTGAACCAAAGACAGTCTCAAAAACACGGTTTGAAATCACTGGTGTTTCTGACGTCACAAACTACCTTGTAACCAATCAGATCAACGTGTGATCGTCAACCAGTGGATCTCTGAGCTGAGTGAGTGAGTGGAGGCGGGGCTCATTTGCATATTCATAGAACCGTGTATACTAAATGAGGCAAGGGTGTCGAGTTACATTCAAGCCAAGGAAAAACTTTTAAATATGTCATTTTGATGATCAAAGATGAGTTTTAAAGGATACAATTGAAGAGTTCAGATGCAAAAGCCTCTAAGTGCCATCTGAAATTTTCTTCTAGAATGATCATTTTTATCAAGCTCGTATATTTAAGTTCAGTAATTTCACTTAAATGGAAATGAAAATTACCTATTAGTTGTAATTTAAGTGAAATTACTGAACTTAAATATACAAGCTTGATAAAAATGATCATTCTAGAAGAAAATTTCAAATGGCACTTAGAGGCTTTTGCATCTGAACTCTTCAATTATTGACTACAGGGGGACTTTAATGCTTTCCTCATTTGTTCTCGCTTCACAGGTTTGGTGGCATGGCAGATATAGATCACATTGGCTTATTGTGACAGATTCATCACTTCTGAGAAGTTCTACCCAAAGGAACCCACTGGAACACCATCCCACGGGACGCATCCCCACCATGGGGGAGAGACTGGGCCGCACAACCCCTCTTTTGTCCCGTGGCCGTACGTTCGGATGGTCCACCTCCAGCAACAGCATCAAGCTGAAGACCTTCGGCCACAACGGCCAGGAGTTCCCGGTGCCGAGCTCGATCCACAGCCTGGAGGAGGCGGCAGCGTCCAGCGCGTCCCGCTCTCCTGTTTCACTGGAACCGGAGCCCGCGGTGAATAATGGATCAAGCGCATCCGTCGCTCCGGGTGGCTTCACAAAGGATCCACCGGCGCACAGCGAGCGCGTCCAGCCCGTCTCCATCTCCTCCGTCCCCAACGCCCGCTTCACGCACAGCCCCTACCGCACCAAGACTAGCATGCAGGGCGATGTGTACAACTTCCTAGAGAGACCCGCCGGCCTGAGGTGCTTCATGTATCACTTCCTCGTGTGAGTACCTGCTCATTTCTACTCACCTGAACGTAGCATTTGCACATATGAAGCTTAATAGGGTTTTTAGTAGGGCTGTGAAATGATTAATCGCATCCAAAATAAAGGTTTGTGTTTACATAATATAGCCTATGTGTGTGTACTGTGTATAATTATTTTGTACTGTATATATAAATACATACACATGCATGTATATATTTAAAACATATTTGTATGTATATACTTTATATATATATTTATATATATATATATATATAAAACGCATTTTTCTTAAATATTTACATGCATGTGTGTGTATTGATATATACAAAATAATTATACACAGTACACACACATGTATTATGTAAACACAAACTTTTATTTTGGATGCTATTAATCACGATTAATCGTTTCACAGCCCTAGTTTTTAATCATACCTTTATCATTTTAAGGGTTTTAATGAGTTTAACTCTTCTTGCGTGTCGGTCCAAAATTATATATTTTTTCAATTAAATGAATGTACTATATTTTTGTTTGATAATATTTTTTATGTAATGTTTTGCATTTGTAGGGGATTTTATGGTACTAAATTATATTTCTGGAAATAGTTTTGATCCATTTCGTACCTGTTAAACACTTTTTGAGCGTGGACCTGAAAATGAAGTTTCCGTAAATCTTAAAAACTTTCGGAAATCTTAAATGCTTTGGAGCACTGACTTATATTTGGTCTCTTTTTAATTAAAGAAGATACTTGGCAGATTATTGCTGAAAAAAAGTTAAAAAAAGTTAAAAGTTATAGAAGTTTAAGTTTATTATTATTATTTTTAAATTGTATAAATCTAAACGAGCTGTGTTCCAAATTTAAATTTAAATTAAAAAAATTAGCTTTTCCAATCTCTGCCAAATGTGAGTAAAAAATCTGTGTGCCAAAAATGTTTTGTGCCAGTGTGAACACAGCCTTAGGGGAGTGATTTGAACAAACTCTTAACGTGTTCTGGATGCTGTACATGAGTCGTGTGTTAATTACAGCTGATGCCGTGTGGATCTCAGTAACTAAAGGAGAGTCCTCTCTGTGTCCCCGGATGTGTCCCAGCACCTGAAACAGCTCAACCTGATCCTCTGTGTCTCTGTGATACACTGCAAACTCAGACACCAGACTCACCTTTACCTCGATAGAGAAAGCGTCACTTTTTATTGGCCTCAAAGTGAATTAATGACAGAGTGTATGAGAAAATGGCTGATTTTAGTGTTAAATAACCATGAAATGTGAGCTAGTTTAGCTAATGAGTGCATTAGGACATGACAGCAGTGTTGAAACTAATAAATTCATTTTATTATGATTATCATTTACTCACCCTCATGATATTATGGCAGATTTTCAGATTTGTCTATTCCTACACAAATCTATCATGAGTTCAGAAAAATGGGAAGATCTCGCATATAGACTGTCCATATGATACTTTTATGGTGCTTTTTTGTTTCTTTTGTGCAAAACTCGCTATGCTAGGGTTGGTTGCTTACCTTAGACGTTGATGTGGTTTCAGTACCAGTGTTATTTAATTTGAGTATGATTTCTATACTATTATAGTTTTCATTAATATTTTGAATTAACTTTCTCGATATTGTTTTTATAACTTTTACAAGAACAACAAAAGTTAACAAACATAAACAACCATAACCCCCTCCCCCCATTTTGAATAAACTTTTTTTCATATTTTAATTTGTTTAATTTTTAGTAATTTTTATTATGTTATTCTTTTGTCATTTTTATTATTATTTTTTAAATCTTACTATTTAGGTTTCATTTAGAGATGCACCGATACTAAATTTCTCAGCCGATACTGATTGCTGATTATTCGGAATGAAATCTACCTATAGTTTGATTTTCTTAAGGAAATAAATCTCTCCCAAATAATGCTGCAAACTATACAGGGAAGGGAACCCTCTCATTTGGTGCATTACTATAATGTTAGATAGATGCCGATAGTGAAAATAATTGCTTTTATCTGCCGATACCGATTATTGGCCGATACATCGGTGCATCTCAAGTTTCATTTATTTTTATTTCACTTTAAGTTTTTATTTATTTCTGGTTAGTAATCTTAGTAATTTAAATTAAATTTATTTTATTTAGTTGCCAAGGTTAAAGTTTTTTTAACGTTATGTTTGGTTCATGTTTTTTCAATAATAATAATAATTTTATTTCAGCTTTATTTCAGTTACTTAGTTTACAATAATAAAGGCCCGTTCACACCAAGGAACGGTAACTATAATGATTACCATAAATGTATTGTTCTAAATATCGTTCTAAATATAAAGTATAAAGTATATAATGTCCGCATCACAACTATAATGATAAAGGCACAGAGAAATTATATAGTTGGAATCAGTTTCAGAACAAATTTTTTCCAGCTGATGAACAATAAAAACACTGACAGCCAATCAGAATCCATCCTGCATTTAAAGCGGCAGACGACAAAACTGCAGCGCGCACTTATAATAAACAGAACATTATCGTTAGGGATGGACGATATATCGGCCACCATATCGGTATCGTCCGATATATGTTCATTTTTAATGTTATTGTTATCGGCCTGATAAGAAAATTTCAGGAAATAAGCTACATAAAATTATAATGAGAACATTATAATTATGTGCTTGGGTCATGGCTTCTGTATTCAGGCTCTCAAAAAATATATAAACATTTGATTTAGATTTATCGGCCAATATATCAAATAATATATTCAAATATAAAGAATTATCGGTTATCGGTATCGGCCACAATTTGCATATCGGTGCGTCCCTAGTTATTGTTTTTGGTGTGAACGGGTCTCCATCCACTTTCATTGTCTAGAAAAGAGCAGCATGAACATCTGGCTGAATATCTCTTTTTTTGTGTTCAGAAACTCAAGAATGAAAGTCACATGACAGTGATTAAATACTTTTTTTTTTTTTATTTCTAGGTGAACTATCCCTTTAAGAACATTTTGTGTCTGACCCACTTTCTCAATGAATGAATTCCAAATTCAGGAGAATAATGAATGTTCAGATGTGGCGCTCTGCCCAGCGCGTTTGGCACGTATTAGTATTTTTTTTGAGCTTATCGCACAAGCATGTCATGACACAGCGATGGAAACTCTCTGGCGGCTTGCCTTCCTTCAGTGCTGTTTGCTTTGGTGGTCTGATAACCTCTCTCTCTCTCTCTCTCTCTCTCTCTCTCTCTCTCTCTCTCTCTCTCTCTCTCTCTCTCTCTCTCTCTCTCTGTGTAACTGAGTATCTAGAGTTGCAGTGGTGAACCTGATCTCAGCCTCTTACTAAATTAAACCCCACTGACTGATATTCTGTGCCGCTCGCTCCTTTAACTAACTCTTACTTGCTGATGGTTATCGATGCCAGGTTGTTCTCCGGCCAATCTGGACACAGAAAGATCTGAACGCATCCGTTCTGACAGACTAATGAACTGTCTGGGTCCTCAGCTGGCCATGGAAAGGAGATTTTGTGCCAGGACATTGTTTAAAACTAAATCCTGTCTGGGTTTTGAAATGAGACTCGGACTACTGGAATCTATTACTGTACATTGACTGTATTGTAAACATTTTTATTGCTCAGGAAATTGCTCTTTCATTGCTCAGTTCGCAGTTATGTTACATTGAGGTATCAGGTTTGACTTTTTCTTTCGAAATTACTTGGGAGAAATTAAAACTTTTTTTTTGTTAGAGCTTTTAAGCTATAGAATTAATGTGGAAAGCTGCTTAGAATTTGATGAGACATGTTTGAGTTCACATTGAGATCTTAGACTTTTGATCGCAAACTCTTACTGTTTTTTTTATTTCTTCTTGGGAGAAACATCTGAGAATCAGCGTTATTTTAGGGTCACTATATTAACTATATTATTATAGTTTTTATTAATATTTTGAATTGTTTTAGAACACATTTTGAATGTTATACATTTATAGTTATACATTTTAGTTATGTAAGTTAAACTAAATGAAATGTATTTAATTTAATTTATTTTAATAAATTTCATTTAATAAATTATTATACATTATGTGCTTTTGTCATTTAATTTTATTATTTTTTTATTTTTTAGGTTTAATTTATTTTTATTTCAGTATTAATTTTAGTTTTTATTTATTTCTTGTTAGCAGTCTTAATGACTTAACTTAAACTTAAACTTAAACTTATTTAGTTGCCAAGGCAAAATTTTAAATTTTCGTTTGGTTTACGTTTTTCATCTAATATTTATTTTATTTCAGCTTCATTTCAATTAACAAAAGAGTTTTTGTTTTAGTTTAGTTTACAATAATGAAGTTAAACTAAATTAAATATATTGTATGTTATTTTTTATTTAATAAATTTTAATAAAATGTAATTTTTTTTATTTATTATTTAATTTAATTTTTTTCATTTAATTTAAATTTTTAATTAAATATAATAACTATAATATGTCTCTGTTTAATCACACTGTTGTCTCTGAGAAAAAAAGACTGCGATATTGAATTATTTTTTCCTGCTGGCTTCATCATTGCTTTCCAAACGTATTCCTGTTTGTGCCGAAGGCTACAATTTGTAAAAAGTGCGGAAGATAAAAACAGAGAACACTGTTGCATTATGGGAGATTTGCACATGGCCAGGTGCCTCTGATGAATCTTACGCCATGATCCACATTTGCAGTGCACCGTTTCGCCCTCTGAATTTGCTGCGCGACTGCAGACATTTGGATATTTTATGTAATGCAGGGATGCAGTTAAATTCCCCTGTAACTCTAATGCAAGATTTGAGCTCCTTCAGAGAGACAGACACAAACATGCCACACTGAGTCTCAATAAACATCAACATGCAACAGTCTTCTTCTGTAATGTAATGTGATGTATTTAATGTGAGTGAAAGAGAATATTTAATGAGAAACAAAATATGCGCATTTCGTTCTCCTCAGACATCCTGACCTCTGTTCTTTAAGATCTGTCTGATCTGTCTGTATTTCAATTACAACTCAGTGATCAGCTTAGTTATGATGGGACTATCAGAGACTCGTGCAGCTCAGCCCGGATAAGCTTCATCATTGATCCTTATGAGCCAAGAGAGGGGGATGGAGAGCTATAGGATCATCTCTGGTCGTAACGAATTCAGAAAGCACATTTACTTAGCATATCTTGTTGCTTGAACATGTGAGGCGCCCAAAAGTGTAAAATAAACAATTAATGAATCTTAAATACAGCCAATAGGCTTCCTGATGGAAACTCCCTGAAGTCCGCTTATAATGTTAGTCTGGATTTAGATCTGACTCTTTACACTCTTAAAAATCAAGGAATCTAAATGGAATCTTTGGGAAAAGGTTAAAATGTTCCTCGCACTTATAAAAAGTTATTCTTTTTAGAACTTTTCACTGAAAGGTTCTGTTGAGGAACCAAAATTGTTCTTCACTGGCATCGCTTCGGAAAAATAACCCCTTTTGGTACCTTTATTTTTAATGTGAATTTGTGCATTTAATTGTTTTAATATGTTTCCATATCCCAATTTAGTATTTATAAACTCTGTGCTCATATCAGACATTGCTCGGTTTTTTGAGCATCTTTCTCAGCAGTTTTGTCTTAACCAATGGCGTGAGTTTGGGGCGGGGCTATCTGTTTGACTGACCAATGACAGATGTGCAGAGTGTTCAGGAAAACTGTTTGAAACAGTGATTTATTCTTTGCAGTTCTGGTTGATGATACAACGGTCTATTCTACCATTTAAACCATTTATACCATTTATTCTCCAGAATAAAAAAAAAAAAATCATCTGAAATGTGCTGCGACTTGTATTCCAAAGCGACTTATATAATGCAATTAACATCAAGCACGCAAAATATGTGCATGTGAGCCCAAAATATGAGGTACGTGAACCCAAGCTTATTTGTTATGCCGATAGTTTCAGTTAATTTGTTTAGGCTTAACTCTATAAGGAATGCCACTATAATTTATCTTTGTTTCATACTTAAACTTTTAATTCCTGTTCTTTTATGAATACCGTTACATTTCAAATGATTTGTTGTAGAGTGAGAGGAACTAAAACACTTGTTTGTAAATGTTTCGTTTTATTTACCGGTATTTTGCATTCTTTCTGAATGTAATAATAAAATGTGACTTGTACACTGATGCGACTTAAATGTGTCTGTGAATATGGTAGGCCTATTTATTTCCTCTTTTTGTGGCCATAGTTTTCCCATTGAGAGGAGAATTAATTGAGGTTAACATGAGATTAATCAGTTTGTCCCAGTTGAGATCATAACCCATTGGTGATTTAATCTGCTCCGGACAGCTGGACCGCTATAGATGCAGGAAGAATTTTTTTCAGTGAAATCCCGTTAGATATCAAATATATACATAGCTTTGGTTGTTTTTAGCTTCATCGATAATGATTGGTGCTCTATGAATTTGGCGAGGAGGGCTGGTGGTTTTGCTCACTTTAATAGTCTCAGATTATTTGCATTTAGTGCGGTCTGTACTTACCGAACTGCATTGTACGGAGACCAGTGTACCATTTCATGCTTAAGTCGAGCTGTTGACTGGATTACATTCATGTTCTCTTGTTTCCCTGTCAGGATCCTAAAACCACCTGGCATCAATAAGTAATCTCTGGTCAGAGCCGGGTCAGGTGATGTTCATGAGCCGCTGGACTTCACAGCTCTGCATTTACAATCAGATATTTTGGTTTGTTTGTGTTGCTTCGGGTCGCACTAGACAAATGGAGACATTTGCATATTATTATTATTATTCTCAGTGATTCTCAGTGTATTTCTTGATTTATCCTTCTGATGCTCTTCGGTCACTTTTCAATGCAATATTTTATAGTTTTGATTTTGCTTTTTACTTAATCATAATGGTTTGACACTTGGTGACTTTGGTGGCACTTGATATATGAACACATAAAAAAACTAAGCAAAATCATAGACATGATTCAAAAAGGTTAAATGGTCCTAAAAAAAAAGTTATTATGGATCAAAAGTGACCACCATGGAAATTAATGGTAAAAATAAAATAAAAAGGCAGAGAATTTGTTTGGGGGGTGCAATCTACAAATTATCCATGATTCATAAAAAAGCACACAGCAATTAAGGGGTTAATTGAAAAATAAGAAGAAGAAATAGAGCATAAATGTTAGGATTGTATTGTAAATATGGAATTATGAAAACAAATGGGGAGCACCAGAGAGGTTTTTTTTTCTTCAAACCCATATGACTTACTTTCTTTGGGTAAACACATGGTTTGTATTATTCATATGTGTGCTGCACTGAAGAAAGAAGGTCATACGAGTTTGGAATGACAAGAGGGTGAGTAAATGATGGCAGAAGTTTCATTTTTGGATGAACTGTCCCTTTAAGAAGTGTTTTTTTTTTTTTTTGCAGTATGCCAAATGTACTGTATATGTTGGCATAATCCACTACATCACCCTGCTAATGAGTGTTATTATCTTTGCTAAGCTGATGTTTAGCTCAGATATGAGGAGCATGACTTCTGCCATGCCTCTGGGAAACGGCCATCACCGGCTTTTCCTGGACAACCGGAAAGCCGTAATCGCTGTCAAATGGGTCGGCAGTGATACACCGATCGGTCCTCTGCTGCAACCTTATAGTCCAGTCATTTTAAGCCAGAATGGGGGTCAACCTAGGATAAATTGCAACAGAAGCAAACTCAACTGATTTTGTATCCTCAGTATGTCCTGAGTAAGGAAAATAAAAAAAGTCCAGAAGAATCCCATTAGGGGAAAGTTTCGAAAAAGACCCAAATATAGCCTATTCATACGCCTATTCATTCTTTTTCTCATGTGAATAGGGTAAAAATGTTAACCTTTAGATATCACCATGAAAATTACTGAGTTGATTACTTACATCAAGACAAACAGAAAATGTATTACAAGTTTTTTTAATTGTTTGTTAACATGGACAAACGGCGCATAATCTAATTACGTATGTGCTAATTTCCATAAATACCAGAACAGATCTAAACATTGAGTATAGCCAGGTGAAAATGTCTTGTTGAATCTTGTAAAACAGTAAAACACTTAATGTTAAGGTCTGAATGGAACCCATTTAGGCTACCCATAATACATAGAGGCAGGAAGAAGTACTTTAGAAACCAGCCTTAATTAATTATTATTGCAGAGATGGGGTTTGGGGCTGGGTCTGTGGGACTGTTTCTGGGGATTCACTTTTTATTTTACCTACCTTTTGTCTTCTGCATTCTCCTTAACCTTGTCTCCTGTTCTTCCCTCAGACTCAGTCCCATGGACCCAGCCCCAAACCCCATCTCTGCAATAACATAAAAATATGCCGCTTGATTAAATTAACGCTTTGTTTATTATATATAAACTTGCAGGAAGTTTTAATGGGAGTTTTGATTTCTCATATCATAACCCCTTAAACAAGTCTTCTTGAACCTGGTGTTTTTGTGACGCAAAAATACCCACAAAAGGAAGCAGGATATAGCCAAACAAGATGGTAACTGATATTTGATTTAAGCGAATGTACTGGATATGATTTGTGACATTGTAGGTTGTTTGTTGCGCAATGAAGTTAATGAATGAGCGTATTTTGGGATCTGGCTCAGTAATGCACCAGCTGTTTTGTTTTAATCAGGTCTAGAGTATGTCCTTTCAAAAAGTCCTTCTTTTTTTGTATTATTTTTAACCAGTGACCGAGTTTGTCCCCAGCTCGCGCCTTTATTAGGTGCCGATGTGCCTTGACTTCTTAACGCAACGGGAGGTTGATTGAAAACGGCTCGTCTAAGGCTAGGCTCTGAGGTAAATGTTATTGTGTTTTGGACTGGGAATCTGGTTTGGATTTGGGATTTAATTTGGCTAAAGGCGAGAGCTCTGCATGTGTCTGCAGGGGTCCATGGGATTGACAGGAACATACCGTTGGATAGAGGCTAGACATCTGCACATAGAGACAATGATCCTCCTGTGAGAAACAACTATTGGGGAGTATAGGGTCATGCGGCCGAAGGTCAAACACAACAAGACCTTTCAGAAGATGCACAGCTCCAGTCTAGGGTCACTATTGGTTTAAAGCCCTAGTTTTTCTTAATTAGAATGCAGTGATTGGAAGAAAAATAAATGAATTATTGACTTCTGACATGGCGTTGCAGGAATTAAAAGAAAGCAGGATTGAGATCCAGCAGTATTTCTTAAATAGCAAAATCAAAAATCTCGAAAAACGCAAACAGATCAACCAATTAAAGTCCCCCTGCAGTCAATCATTTTAGCCCTTAAAACTCATCTTTGATCACCAAAATGACAAATTTAAAAGTTTTTCCCTTGATATTCTTTTTTTTTCATGCCTTAAAATAGCTTGCCTCATTTAGTATGCGCAGTTCTATGAATATGCAAATGAGCCCCACCTCCACTCACTCACTCAGCTCAGAGATCCACTGGTTGACGATCACACGTTGATCTGATTGGTTACAAGGTAGTTTGTGACGTCAGAAACACCAGCGATTTCAAACAGATTTTGAGACTGTCTTTGGTTCACTGCAGTTTTAAGGAGAAAATACTCAGCAATGGTGTCGACTTATGAATTTACACATGGTTTGTATTAAAGCATATTAAAAACACCACATAGACATAGAAACAACATTAAAAACTTGATTTTCACCACAGGGGGACTTTAAACAGACAATAACCGACAAACTGAAACTGAAACTGAGGGCTATATACAGAGAAATACCAGGGACTAAACAAGATATTTAATTAGAAACAGGTGTAACACATGAGGGCAAATCAATACTATGGCAACAGAAGACAAATGAAACTGAACTGGGAATAGTGCAAAACTAACTCAAACAAAGCTCAAACCCAAATAGTTACTTTTGAATCATCAAAGTCTAAAATATTTGCTTGACGTTATTTGAAAAAAGTATGTTTATACACCCAAACAGTTTAGTAACAATTCCCTGCTTCTGAACCTTTAGACAGATTTAAAAGGATATTCAGATTATGAAACATTATCACTCTTTTATCTATTGAGGCTCTTAATCCAAATTTGAGAAAATGAGGGAATCCATATTTGTTCCATTTGCGAGCGTCACGTCCTGCATTTCTGTTAATCCTGCTGTTGATGGTGCAATATCACAACATCTGGTCATTTCAGAAATGGATTAGAGGAGCATTCTCATCTGAGATCGCTTGTAAACTTCTTTTTAGGATTTTTACATAAGCTCAATATGTTCTAAAGCAGCAGTATGCACTTGATTTCTGAACATAATCGCTTTACATGAAAAGTGTTGAGAGTGTTTAATGACACAACTTTAAAAACTTCAGTCGTAATCGGTTTTAGCTTTCTAAATTCAAGCTTCAAACTGGGTGAATGTTTAAAAGCCACTTCTTTCAATAATGCAGTGTCATTACTATTCGATTCCTTTTTTGAGCTTATAATGTGGAAACTCATTAAAAGCAGAACCTTACAGTGCTGATCATAAGGAGCAGAACCCAGAGTAAAATTGTTAAGAACGAAACCCTATAGAGCCATATAGAAAGACGAAACCCTATAGAGTCATATAGAAGAACAAAACCCCATAGAACGAAACCCTATAGAGCCATATAGAAAGACGAAACCCTATAAAGTCATATAGAAGAAAGAAACCCCATAGAATGAAACCCTTTAGAGCCATATAGAAAGACGAAACCCTATAGAGTCAAATAGAAGAACAAAACCCCATAGAACGAAACCCTATAGAGCCATATAGAAGAAACGAAACCCTATAGAGTCAAATAGAAGAACAAAACCCCATAGAACGAAACCCTATAGAGCCATATAGAAAGACGAAACCCTATAAAGTCATATAGAAGAACGAAACCCCATAGAATGAAACCCTTTAGAGCCATATAGAAAGACGAAACCCTATAGAGTCAAATAGAAGAACAAAACCCCATAGAACGAAACCCTATAGAGCCATATAGAAGAAACGAAACCCTATAGAGTCATATAGAAAAACGAAACCCCATAGAGCCATATAGAAGAAACGAAACCCCATAGAGCCATATAGAAGAACGAAACCCCATAGAGCCATATAGAAGGAACGAAACCCCATAGAGCCATATAGAAGAACGAAACCCCATAGAGCCATATAGAAGAACGAAACCCCATAGAGCCATATAGAAGAAACGAAACCCCATAGAGCCATATAGAAGAAACGAAACCCCATAGAGCCATATAGAAGAAACGAAACCCCATAGAGCCATATAGAAGAACGAAACCCCATAGAGCCATATAGAAGAAACGAAACCCCATAGAGCCATATAGAAGAACGAAACCCCATAGAGCCATATAGAAGAAACGAAACCCCACAGAGCCATATAGAAGAAACGAAACCCCACAGAGCCATATAGAAGAACAAAACCCCACAGAGCCATATAGAAGAAACAAAACCCCACAGAGCCATATAGAAGAACGAAACCCCACAGAGCCATATAGAAGAAACGAAACCCCATAGAGCCATATAGAAGAACGAAACCCCATAGAGCCATATAGAAGAACGAAACCCCATAGAACGAAACCCTATAAAGCCATATAGAAGAAACGAAACCCTATAGAGCCATATAGAAGAACGAAACCCCATAGAGCCATATAGAAGAACGAAACCCTATAGCCATATAGAAGAACGAAACCCTATAGAGCCATATAGAAAGACAAAACCCTATAGAGTCATATAGAAGAACGAAACCCTATAGAGCCATATAGAAGAACGAAACCCTATAGAGCCATATAGAAAGACAAAACCCTATAGAGCCATATAGAAGAACGAAACCCCACAGAGCCATATAGAAGAAACGAAACCCCACAGAGCCATATAGAAGAAACGAAACCCCACAGAGCCATATAGAAGAACGAAACCCCACAGAGCCATATAGAAGAAGCGAAACCCCACAGAGCCATATAGAAGAACGAAACCCCATAGAACGAAACCCTATAAAGCCATATAGAAGAAACGAAACCCTATAGAGCCATATAGAAGAACGAAACCCTATAGAGCCATATAGAAAGACAAAACCCTATAGAGTCATATAGAAGAACGAAACCCTATAGAGCCATATAGAAGAACGAAACCCTATAGAGCCATATAGAAAGACAAAACCCTATAGAGCCATATAGAAGAACGAAACCCCACAGAGCCATATAGAAGAAACGAAACCCCACAGAGCCATATAGAAGAAACGAAACCCCACAGAGCCATATAGAAGAACGAAACCCCACAGAGCCATATAGAAGAAGCGAAACCCCACAGAGCCATATAGAAGAACGAAACCCCATAGAACGAAACCCTATAAAGCCATATAGAAGAACGAAACCCTATAGAGCCATATAGAAGAACGAAACCCTATAGCCATATAGAAGAACGAAACCCTATAGAGCCATATAGAAAGACAAAACCCTATAGAGTCATATAGAAGAACGAAACCCTATAGAGCCATATAGAAGAACGAAACCCTATAGAGCCATATAGAAAGACAAAACCCTATAGAGCCATATAGAAGAACGAAACCCCACAGAGCCATATAGAAGAACGAAACCCTATAGAGCCATATAGAAAGACAAAACCCTATAGAGTCATATAGAAGAACGAAACCCTATAGAGCCATATAGAAGAACGAAACCCTATAGAGCCATATAGAAGAACGAAACCCCATAGAGCCATATAGAAGAACGAAACCCTATAGAGCCATATAGAAGAACGAAACCCCACAGAGCCATATAGAAGAACGAAACCCTATAGAGCCATATAGAAGAACGAAACCCTATAGAGCCATATAGAAGAACGAAACCCCACAGAGCCATATAGAAGAACGAAACCCTATAGAGCCATATAGAAAGACAAAACCCTATAGAGTCATATAGAAGAACGAAACCCCACAGAGCCATATAGAAGAACGAAACCCTATAGAGCCATATAGAAGAACGAAACCCTATAGAGCCATATAGAAGAACGAAACCCCACAGAGCCATATAGAAGAACGAAACCCTATAGAGCCATATAGAAAGACAAAACCCTATAGAGCCATATAGAAGAACGAAACCCCACAGAGCCATATAGAAGAACGAAACCCTATAGAGCCATATAGAAGAACGAAACCCCACAGAGCCATATAGAAGAACGAAACCCTATAGAGCCATATAGAAAGACAAAACCCTATAGAGTCATATAGAAGAACGAAACCCTATAGAGCCATATAGAAGAACGAAACCCTATAGAGTCATATAGAAGAACGAAACCCTATAGAGCCATATAGAAGAAACGAAACCCTATAGAGCCATATAGAAAGACAAAACCCTATAGAGCCATATAGAAGAAACGAAACCCCACAGAGCCATATAGAAGAACGAAACCCCATAGAACGAAACCCTATAAAGCCATATAGAAGAAACGAAACCCTATAGAGCCATATAGAAGAACGAAACCCTATAGAGCCATATAGAAGAACGAAACCCTATAGCCATATAGAAAGACAAAACCCTATAGAGTCATATAGAAGAACGAAACCCTATAGAGCCATATAGAAGAACGAAACCCTATAGAGTCATATAGAAGAACGAAACCCTATAGAGCCATATAGAAGAAACGAAACCCTATAGAGCCATATAGAAAGACAAAACCCTATAGAGCCATATAGAAGAAACGAAACCCCACAGAGCCATATAGAAGAACGAAACCCCATAGAACGAAACCCTATAAAGCCATATAGAAGAAACGAAACCCTATAGAGCCATATAGAAGAACGAAACCCTATAGAGCCATATAGAAGAACGAAACCCTATAGCCATATAGAAGAACGAAACCCTATAGAGCCATATAGAAAGACAAAACCCTATAGAGTCATATAGAAGAACGAAACCCTATAGAGTCATAAAGAAGAACGAAACCCTATAGAGCCATATAGAGCAGAACTGTCACGGCAAGGTTGAGTGCAAAAAGGTATGAGGACTCAAGTGCAGAAATAATTAATATTTATTACAAAAGAAACACTAAACACAAAACAAAACCCACGAGGGGGAAAACATAACTTAATAAATACAAAGCCAAAACAGAACATAAACTTTCAAGAGGATCACGGGGAAACAGGAACATAAGACAACGTACCGACACAGACTGCAAACAAGAGGGGACTTATAAGGGTAAACTAATCAGGAGGGAACAGGTGGATGAACTCAAACAATAATCAGATAACAAGGGGGAGGGATCAGACAATGACACGAGCACATGGCCCAACATAACAAAACACCCATGTGTAGCACAAGACAGGACAGGCATGTGACATTACCCCCTCCATACGGAGCGGCTACCAGACGCTCCATAAGACCAGGGCGGGACGGGAGGGACAGACCAGGGCGGGACGGGAGGGACAGACCAGGGCGGGAATGTCAGTTCATCTAACAGCCAGGGTGGAGACTTTCCCTCGGGCGGCCAGGGCGGAGACTTTCCCTCGGGCGGCCAGGGCGGAGACTTTCCCTCGGGCGGCCAGGGCGGAGACTTTCCCTCGGGCGGCCAGGGCGGAGACTCTCCCTCGGGCGGCCAGGGCGGAGACTCTCCCTCGGGCGGCCAGGGCGGAGACTCTCCTTCGGGCGGCCAGGGCGGAGACTCTCCCTCGGGCGGCCAGGGCGGAGACTCTCCTTCGGGCGGCCAGGGCGGAGCGGACTGTTCATCGGGCGGCCAGGGCGGAGACTCTCCTTCGGGCGGCTCAGGAACTGCAACAGACACCACCGGCTCAGGAACAGACACCACCGGCTTTTGGAGCCTGTCTCGTGTGGCCAGTCGATGAATTGCAGTTTAAGTCACTTCCGTGTCGGATTCAAGAGAGAGATCCCTATAAAATAGAATAAATAAAAAAATCTGAATCTTATAGACCAGACCCACAGATCTGAATGTTTTGGTGTCTAACCAAGAAGAGCAGAGCATCTATAAGATCCAGACCCGCAGCTCAGGTGTCTCTCCAGTCAGATGTTGCTCATGTGATTTGACTGTGGTTTGTGTGCATCACGTTCAGGGGTCCACCATCTGGTGTTCTGCATCAGTGCGTGACCCTCAGTCAAAACACACTCGAGTCGAGCCGCTCCGAACACACCAGGTCAGCATACATCTGGACGTGACGCAAGTCCCGAACTTCTTTGCTGCTTTATCTTTTGTATTACACGTGACATTTTGATCTCGGACTGCTGTGTGAGTCACATTGTGTGTTTGTCTTTTGGAGTTAGACGGAGAGTGTGTTTGAAGGAAATGTGTGTTTATGCAAGTGTAATCTCTCATGTGGTTAAACTCTCTCCCATCTGTCCAGTGTGTGTGTGTGTGTGGGAATCCTTTTGAGTGTTTTGAGGATCTTCTTACACACACTAACAATATTCTAGATTAAGAAACGGCGTTCAAAACTATGACTAGTCTGTGGGTTTTGAACGACTAGATTATTCTGTGTTAACAGTGTCCTGTATAATGAGCCTGGCTGTGTTTTGCTGGTGTGTTTTTCAACAGTTTGGACTATTTTTAGCTTTATTTGTTAGCACATGTACTGTAGCAGTGCAATAAAGAGGATGAATTTAAAAACTTTTGCAAAAAGTGGCACATGCAATAAAGGGGAATAAAGAACAAGATGATAATGGGTGGAGTTAAAGACAAATAAGTGCAAGTAAATTTTATTTATACATCACTTTTCAGAATTGACATTGTTTCACAGCAACTTTATAGAGAAATATTGCTGGATTAATGTCTAAATGACATTAAGTCCTCATTGTGCAGTTCAATTAAGACAATTATCTTACTATATTTGTCTGTCTCAATTTGCATACGATCAGTTTTCAATGTTATGCAAGATTGCAGCTAACGTCTCAAATCATACTGTGTTAAAAATAAAGTGTGTCCATATAATATTTCTTGTGCATTTTTTTTAAAAGTGTGCAGCTTTTGGCTAATGTTACCCACAAGCCCTTGCATTAGAGGAGGAGTTTATGACGGTACTCTTTTGACATTTCCAGTGGCAAAGAATGCAGTTTTTTATTGAAGTTATATTGAAAACTGTATATTAAAGTAATTAATTTAGTTAGATGCTAATGCAAATAGTATGAGACAAAAGGTTCTTTAATATTGCATTGACAAGGTAGTTTGTTACAATCCCAGCATACTGACCAGTGCATACTTTTATTATTTGCATGTGAATTGAGGTAAGCAGGGATCATAATGTCAAAACCATTTCAGAGTATCTTAAAAATCGACCTGGAGCAATTTCGATGGGGATCAGATAGTGATGTGGTTTTGAATACTTTGTTGAAATCATTAAATGGAAAGAGATACACACGTGTGTAACGGCAGATCTCTCCTACTATATGTCCACAGGTTTCTCATGGTCCTAGTGTGTCTGATATTCAGTGTCCTGTCCACCATCGAGCAGTATGCAGACTTCGCCTCAGGATTGCTCTTCTGGATGGTGAGTGTTTCACTAGATATCGTCAATTCTTTCATTCTTTTGTTGTTCTGCAAGTGACATTTCCAGTAAGCGAATGCAGTAACGTTTACTCCCACTGGATGGCAATGTCATATCTCAGTTGAGTTGATGTTGAGTTCATGGAGAGGGCTTGAAGGCTTGTTTTCCCAGGACCACATTAAACATAAGTGATTTAGCAGTTTGTATTTCTGTCAGCACACCCACACCTGTAGACACCTGCAGTGGGGCGGATCCCAGAGAAAACCCCGAGGCTTTGAACACCGTACAGACACACTTCATCAAACCAGCATTTAATGCATGTTTAATTGCCCTGCCTCGATGACAGATTTTAGTGAGAGACATGAGTGAGTGAGTGAGTGTGTGTCTATTTATTCTGTGTGTGAGATAATCCCCAAAGATCCCTTTGAAATAGAGAGTTTTTGGCTCCAATCAAAAGTCAGAGATCTCACTATGAACTAAAACATTCATTTTAATAGCTCTGGCAGCCAATCCCATTCTCAATCACTACTGACTCATTTGTGCCTGTTTTTATTACTAGTATTAAAAGTATATTAGTAGAAAAGTTTATCCCTAAATGAGACACATCTGAGAACTCCATTATGTCTCCAGCTAAGACAACTATTATTTTATTTTATTTTATTTTATTTTATTTTATTTTATTTTATTTTATTTTATTTTATTTTATTTTATTTTATTTTATTTTATTTTATTTTATTTTATTTTATCTTATTTTATTTTATTTTATTATTTATTTAAAAAAAAAAAATATATTTTTTATTTTATTTGTATTTATTTATTTTTTACTTTTTTTAAACTTTATTTATTTTATTTTATTTAAAAAAAGAAATTATTACAATTTTTACATTTATTTTATTTTATTTTATTTTATTTTATTTTATTTTATTTTATTTTAGTTTATTTTAGTTTATTTTATTTTAGTTTATTTGAGTTTTTATTACTCCAAAATGAATTTTAGTAGAAAGGCAAAGTTGTCCCATAAATTAGACTTAACTAAGAACTCCATTATGTCTCCTGAGCTATAAAAAACAACAACACCTGCGCAATGAAATAATCTCTGAATATTTTTGTGAATAGGCTTGCATGCAGTGTGTATGTTCCTGCCAGTAGACTAGTTATTGTTAGCACTCGTTTGACGTGTGTAAGCAAACTGCAGTCAGGCCACCCAGAAACCCCTGAGTCTATCAGGGTCAAACTATTATCAGAGGTCAGAGCCCCATCTGGGACATTGTGTAGACACACATATACGGTAATCATGCAAAGGTCCACCTGTTTCTGTCTGCTTTGCAGGAGATCGTGCTGGTGGTGTTTTTCGGGACAGAGTACGTGGTCCGGCTGTGGTCGGCCGGCTGTCGGAGCAAATATGTGGGCATTAAAGGACGTCTGCGGTTCGTCAGGAAGCCCATCTCCATTATAGGTGGATGTTACCTAGAGTCGAATACTGGCACACTGCGTACTACAGTAGATATGATATACTGCATACTGATTTTAAAAATAGCATGTGAAGCCGAACGTTATGTTGTTGTCACATGACCCCACTACATTGTACATTCTTACCTGTATTGGCTGCCATGTTTTTAATCCGATTCTTTTTGAAACATCTGCAATTTTGACAGTCCAATCAAATAAGAAACCAAGAAAAATATGAAAACATTTTTATTTTACTTTTATTACTTAAGGTTCATTCCTCACACTGGAAATTTATCTCAATTTTTATTTATTTTTTCATTTTATTTTAATTTTAAAGATTTTTTTTTGTTATATGTCCTGTTATATGACCATTTATTTTACTATCAGTGAGATACTATAATGTTTTTTTATATTTATTTTCATAAAAAAAAAATTAAATTGTTTTTGTGTTTTTTTATTATTTTTATTTTTAGTTATTTTTATGCTTCAAGTTAAACTAAATGAAAATGCGAAATGCTTCCTTGGCTGAAATAGCTGAAATAAAATACGTTTTCATATTATATTCCAAGTAACAAATTTTTTTTTTTTTTATGGATTTAGTTTATATATTTTAATTACCCGGAGTTTTATTATTTTATATTTTAAAAATGTATATATTTTTAAAAGATAAAAAAAATAAAATAAAAATTCTGATTTAGTTTTTCTTTAACCATAATGTCATTTTTTTTCCGTTCACTGAAAAAAGAAAAGAAAAGCCGTTTATCTTTACTGAGATTATTCA
This sequence comes from Abramis brama, assembly GCF_963993115.1. Lineage (NCBI taxonomy): Eukaryota > Metazoa > Chordata > Actinopteri > Cypriniformes > Leuciscidae > Abramis > Abramis brama. The sequence goes on from NC_139982.1 coordinate 30,714,913, forward strand.
TAATTTCAGAAAGTTCTGTGTATGAATTTGACCTCTTCTTGTGCTCATGACACAGATCTGATAGTGGTCGTCGCTTCTGTCGTGGTTCTGAGCGTCGGGTCCAATGGGCAAGTGTTTGCCACGTCCGCAATCAGGTACAGAAATATCATCATACACATGTTTGATCAGAAGAACATCCAGCTGAGATCAGACTTCACTGATGTTTGTTGTAGTGTGTTGATTAATGCTCTGTGTTTACTTGTAGAGGGATCCGTTTCCTTCAGATATTGCGTATGTTGCATGTGGACCGTCAGGGTGGAACATGGAGGCTTCTGGGATCAGTGGTTTTTATTCATCGACAGGTACGCTTGGTTTGCGCCATGACCGTAATTCTGGCGTTAATACTTTACAGTGCAATGAAACCCACTGATTTCATCAAACCGAGTTAATCAGCACACGTCTGGCGTAACCAACCTCAGATTTTCCCTCCAAATATGGCCTCAGGAATTCACATCACAATAATCTAAGCTCCCGTTTCACTCATCTTAGGCTTTACACTTTAAATCCAACACGCTCACATTTTCTCAATCATTTCACCGTTGACGCACGTCTCATGAAAGGGCTGAAGTTCTCAGTGGATCAGGCATGATTAGGCTAATTCATCCAGCTCCCCGTGCGCCTTCACATGCAGTTTTGCCTTTTAAGGTCAGGTGCTTTTACACTCATGGCGTACGCCACGTCATCTACTCCAAACGAGAGAGTAAATGAGCAAACACCATACACTGTGCATCACACAAAATAAAACTAAACTGTGTTTTTATTAGTCATGAATATAGTATATATTGCACTAAAAAGTAGCAAAAAATCTATAAAATTTTTATCAGGTATTGATCCGTATTGCAAAAAAAAGTGTGTGTGTATATATATATATATATATATATATATATATATATATATATATATATATATATATATATATATATAAAGTGATAGGAAAAAGCTTCACCATTTATTCAAATATTATAAAAAATTTGTTAACGATTTTATAAGAATTTTGCATTGTTGTGCTTTGAGTCAATTGTTTTATTTGTGATAATAACACAATGAAACATGTTAAATTGTGCGACATAATTTTTGGCCAGGCTGTCATACAAAGAAATTATGAACGCATGCAAAAACATGAGAGAACCAACAAAATATTAATAACTGATTACGTTGTAGTCGATGTATGCTTTTCTCTGTGAGCTTTTTGTTTTTATATGCATTTTTTGCCAAAACAATTTCAGATAAATACCTTAACCAAGTTTATTGTGTTATTTTTCCTTCATATTTAAAATATTTAAAAGATACAAAATATTTTCCACATATTTTGATTGTTTAATCAAACTTTTTGGGTCATAGAAAACAATTACCTACACTATATATATATATATATATATATATATATATATATATATATATATATATATATATATATATATATATAATGTATGTACATGTACATCCAAATTTCAACATGCTATGCTGTACATCTAAAACTATTAACTTTACTTTTCATTAATTTAATAAATATTAAACAGTCATTAATTTTACATTACATTTTTTTTTAATATATATTATTATTTTTCCCCCCATTTTTTCGTTTTTATTAATTGCATGCAGTTTATGTGGCATCATGTTAATTTAGAGATTACATTGATCATATTTTTAACAAAGATGAATGGTGACCAGTAACTTCTAAGATCTTAGAACGTTCCTAAAATGTTCAAGCAATGCTAAATATTTATTTACATTATTTATATAAACGTTTTAACCTAAAGTCTTGATGTTGGAAATAGGTTCATCTATGTTATTTATTAACTGTCTTTCGGCCCCGGTTCAGGAGCTGATCACCACGCTGTACATCGGCTTCCTGGGTCTGATCTTCTCCTCATATTTTGTGTATCTGGCGGAGAAGGACGCGGTAGACGAGGAAGGGAAGACGGATTTCTCCAGCTACGCTGATGCTCTGTGGTGGGGCGTGGTGAGTTCATTCTTCTTCATCAGAGAGTGGAGTTACAGGAGTTGACAAGCGGAGATAAGACCAGGGCCAGTTGCATAAACACAGTCATATTGTGTCTTAAGAATTAGTCAGGGGTGTGTTTCCCGAAAGCATCGTTAGCCTGTGGTTAGAAGCAGTTTCTAGTTTGCATGACATGGACTCAGTATATCCTTATCTTGAGCAAAATATTCAAGCTGACATTCAGTGCAATCTATATATTTTATTTAGAATACATACAAATGTCATTTACATCTTTTAGTTTGTCAAGAGCGTAGTTTTTGAAGAGTGCGCATTTGCGTACGTAAGAACGAGCCTATGATTGAATCTGGAAATAAAGCAAAATAACAGAGAAAAAAAGATCGACCAGCAAGATCGTCTTACTTTTCGGATTTAAATGAGACCAATCTACCTTTTTATGTAAATGACTTTAAAAAGTTATGACCAGACTTGAAGAACAAAATTAGATGTCTAACTTGTAAGACTAGTCTGAGCAGTTTATGCAATTGTCCACAGATTAGACTATTTTCAATACTAAGAAAGCCTTGTTTGTCAAGGTAGTTGGTCGGCACATGATACAAGACCATAACATCAATCATTGTAGTTGTCTTCCATTTATCATTTGAGTAATTTGTGTTTTTTATTAAAATCTAGAAACCGTCTTGCCCTCTGGAGATCTGGCATTATCTGTCTAATCTGCAGTTCATTTCATCATGACGTTCCTTGTCTGTAGAACAGAAGCGCTTTAGGAAGATCCTAGTAGATAACATCTCTTTTCAAGGTTGAATGTATCTCAGATATTTGTATTACATTTTCCCGCTTTCTCCACCATCTTTCATGATAAATGACACACACTCTTAACCCTCTGGTGTTTTGTTTTTTTAAAGATTTTTTTACTTCATTGGAATGTTATGAAACTTAGTAAAGGTTTTGGCACTTGCTGTGTGAACACACACACACACACACACACACAAAAAAAAATCATGGACATGATTGGAAAAGGTTAAACGTTCCTGAAAAAATATAGTCACATTTGTATTGTTCATGGTCAAAAATTAGTGCATTGGAAACGAATGGGAGACGAATTTCCTCTAGTGGAAGCGTTTGGTACTGCGCCCAAACAAAATCTGACTGAAAGCTAATTTTTTGAGATATCAACCTCAAATTTAGAACACAGCTTGTTTAGATTAGGCTTGATTTTTCTCACAATTTTGGAGTAAAACGTGTTTTTGAAAAATATATATTTCATACTGTGCATTTTCCATAACAATAAATGTATAACTGTATAACTTTTTCCAAGTTCGCTCAAAAGTGCTTTTCCATGCTCAGAAAGTGAATAAATGGATTATAACTATTGCATAAATATAATTTAGTACCATAAAATCCTCTAAAAATACAAAATATTAAATAAAAAACATAAAATATAGTACAATCATTTAATTGAAATTAAAAATCTGTCGTTTTTGACCGTCACGTGAGCAGCACCAGAGGGTTAAAATTAAGGTTCTGTATTGGCATTGATGGCTTTCCATTCCTCGAAAGGTTCTTTTATAGTGGAAATAAGTTCTTTAGATCATTCAAATGATCTTACACTAAAGAAAAAATGGTTCTTCTAATCTATAGCAATGCGAAAACCCCCTTTAGTGCCTTAGATTTTTCTTAGAAAGCGTAATTATTCTACCTGTTGGATTCATATCAGGTGTGTACCTTAAAAATCGGGAGTTCCCTAGGTTTTGAGCCTCAGTTTGGATTGGTTATAGGTGTAATATGTCAATGTTAGATGAACAGTAATGTCTCAAACAGCTTATATTTTGAGTTTCGGGGTCTTGCTTTGGGATGGTGAGAATGTTTATACCCACAACAGAAACTTGAGGCTCTAAAATGCCTGTGATTTTTCTTTGTTGTGTCACATTGCAAACCACACAAGAAAAGAGGGTCATAAAACATCCAGCTCCAAATCAACCCACTCGAAAGGCCATTGGACTCGCTCCTGGATGAAGTTTCCAGTGCAGTTAATTAAAAAGCTGAATTTAGTGTGAACCGTAATGAGAAACCAATCGGACGCCTGTGCGGGGAATCTGAGAGCTACAAAAGCTCGGGCCAATGTACCTTTCACCTCTCGCTCAAAGAGCTTTCTCCTGCACCGTAAAGTGTCGGATCCGTTAATTAAAGCTTTAATTGCAGAGGCTGTACCTCTCCGTGAAGAGGGTCAGAAAGTGTATGGCCACCCGTTGGCCCTCGAGTCGTGGACAAAAGCAGTTGTTTGTATGGAGGAGGAGGCATTGAGAAACCCTCGATGGGGGTCGTCTCGCTTTTGTCTACAAAACTTTAGATTGAAGGGAGGAATTACGGATGGTGTCGACTTGAACTTGGAAAAGAAAATTGTTATATCTACACTCTTATAAAGAAAGGTTCTATATGGAACCTTAAAGGGTTCCGTCAGGATCTTCATATATGCAGCCTTTTAGAGGTTCCAATCATTTTATGGATTTAGTTTTGATTAATTCATTTAGTTTTAATTAATTTTTCATTGTAATTAAGTGTCGTAAATTAAACAGCTGGTAAACATAGTTTATCACTAGAAGAAAAAACACACCATTAAACAAGAAAGTATTATGCAATAATTTAAGACTTTTCGATTTATATAAAAACGACGTGCTTTATTTACATATTAACTTTTGTCTCAGGTGTTTCTCCTTAAGGCGAGACACGGCAGGCAAAAACATTGATTTTTCATGCAGTGGTCAGTTTTGAGATTTTGGGCAAATTTACTCCTTCAATATGTGCTCTTTCAAGCTGCTATAAAGAAAACGTTGAAAATATACATTCAGATGTTTATTTTATTACATTTTGTTTACTTGCGGCTGTAAGTTTCTCCCGAATTTACCAGGAAGTTATCATTCCAGCGCGACACGCCGAGCTCCGTCTGTTCACTGAAGTCTGTCGTGACCGGGATCGCTGTAAAGCTCCGAGTCTCCTGCACAACGCTATGTAACCTAAATATGGGCATTTTATTTCTATCAGTAACCAATCGTGAATGTCTAAAGGGGGATTTAAAGCTAATGACGATTTGTCATTTAGAGCTATTTAAATCTTTACTCTCCATTTTCTCAAAATGAGTTTTTTGTCATTCTCCAGTACAAACATCTCAGCCTATGTACACCTAACTTTCCAGTTATACACTTAGCAGTATTCTGAAGATATTTTCAGAGGGATTTGTTAATAAATCATTCCTGGCCTGATTTATGTGAAATTTGAATAAAAAAAATATGGCGAAAATCGAAAATTTTCATCTTGTGTGTAAACAAAATGAAAAAAGAATTTTGCACCTGGCTTTATCATATGTTCAGATCTATCTACCGAAAATATATGCAAAATTGTGCATATTTAATGAGAGAATGCCTAATTTGCATAATTAAACATACAAATTTCTAAAACTTGTAATACATTTTTTTTATATACTTGTGTAAGTAATCAACTGAGGAAGTTTCATGGTGATATCTATTATTTTAAAATTTTACTCTATTTACCTGTAGTGTCTCACCTTAAAGAAAAAACAACAGAGACTAATGAGTTAATAATTAATTACCATACAGTATGAGTATAGTGCTGTAAAATTAATGTGCATAGCATGTTGAGAACAAATTTGAGCAGTGTTTGAGATCTCTTCTGAAACTCTAGAGGAGATTACTGTGAACTTTTCATCAGGAGAAATGCAAGCGTTTCTCTTACTCCATCTTAAGAGAAACAATCAAGACATTAAAGAGATCTTATTCATGTGTGTGTGTGTGTGTGTGTGTTTTTGGTAACACTGCATATTGATGGTCCCTTTTGAACATTCGTTGAATTTTTTTATCGTAAGTGGTTGCACACAATTGATTTTAGCTACATTTAAACAAATGCATTAAGTTGAACTAAAATTGATTAAGTTCAACTTAATGCATTTGTTTAAATGTAGCTAAAATCAATTGTGTGCAACCACTTACGATACATTTTTTTATTAAATTCAACGAATCATTTTTTTTACTTTACATGTCAACTTATTCTAACCCTAACCCTACCAGTCTACTAATACTCTACTAATACTCTGCTAATACTCTACTGATACTCTAATGAGAGTTAGTTGACATGTAGGTGCAATGTTACTTCTAGTCAACAGAATGTGTTAAAGGGACCGTCAAAATAAAGTGAAACCGTTTTTATTTTTTTTACGGGACAGAAGGGGAGCCGTTTGGTTCCTCGTCTGTGTTTTTGTTTTCTGGAGTTGCAGGTGCGGACCACAGCTGGCGCGACACATCCAGAGCCGTGTGATGAAGCCACATGAATCATAACCGCTCCTCGCTAACTTAACAAAGCTGCTGCTGTTTCCCCTGGCCTCTCGGTTCTTTTAAGAAAGGAGACGATGCATAATGAAAGTATTCAAATGTTTTTTGTATTTTACGAAAAAGTTTGGAGAAGCCTAAAAGATGTAGTTTAACAACTTTAGATTAGCAGACACACTTTACTATACTAAGTATCTAAAGTCTAACACTTTACAATAAGGTTCCGTTTAACATTAGTTAACTTCAGGACTTGACATTAACACCCGGCAAATGTGTGTGTATTTCAGCAGTGGTGTTTAACGCAGTCACTCCTACTAGCAACGTTGGTGGGTTAATTTTAGATGTAATACTGTATATACATTTTTCAATTGTGGTCTTATAGGGGCTGTTTACACCAGGCCACTTCATGTGTTTTCTGATAGCTATAAGCTAAAAGCCCAGGTGTAAATGCCCCCCGAAACGCATTCGAGACGGATTTAAACCCGATCGCTCAAACCACTTCAGGAGGAGGTCTGAGACGCTTTCCAGACGAAACTGGACAAGTGTAAATGCATCTGGTTGATGAAACCACATATGTACATTTTACTCCTCCCAACAATGCTAAAAAATAAAGGTGTGAGAGTGTGTTATAGGCTATATGTCATGTTATAGCCAGATATGATCCCCGCAGACGAGCAGCAGAGCATCGATTCATCAAGCAAACACTCAAACTATCACAAATCAAAGTGAGAGTAAGTCGCAGACGCTTAACACACAATCATCTGCATTAAAACAATCATCAGTCAACAATCGACACACAATCATCTGCATTAAAACAAAACTAAGTGCAATTTAGTGTTGTCAAAAATATAGATTTTTTTATTTTTTTTATGCATATTGATACTGAAAAATCTGAAACGCTTCCAATACTCATTTCCCGCAGAATAGATACACGATACCAGCAGCTCTTTCTCTCTCTCCGACAGCGAGGTTCATTTGCTCCGGATCAGTATTGTTGCGGTTACAGGGCTTACATTTCGCCATGGGATTGCGTGTATTGTGCATAATTTTACCCATTCCCGCAGATTTTGTGCTCACATTGCAAGTGCGCGCACATAAAGCCACCTCTCAGGACTAATTTGAGTTATTTTCGCTGCTTATTGCGCTTAAACATTCAAATACACACAATGTCAAAATGCCGGTCTTGGCGAGTCTTCACGTAAACACAGTCAGTTTTGTTTTAAGTGAACGTAAACCGTTGAGAAAGAAAACGCATGTGTAACAGTATAATGGATCAGTGCGTCAGCTCTTAAAGTGACAGTGACCTAATAAACCTGATAAATTATGAGATAATATTAAAAATATCTATATGGCAGTTTCTCCTCATGGTATTGATGTAAAAATTGTGGCCAGTGAAAATGCTGAGTGGCTTGTAACTTTGAAAAACCATGAGCCATTTATTAATCTTAGATAATGTTAATTTCTGCATTTACTAATACTTTATTCAAATCAAGTGTTGTATCTGTTGTATCTGTATCTGACATGAACTAACAACGAATATCAACTAATATTGATTAACAATGAGCAATACATTTGTTGCAGTATGCTAATGGGACCTTGTGTTAAAGTATTACCATCTTCTTTAATGCATGAGATTAGTTTTGTATATGAATATAAATTGTAAATAGATAAAATGTGTCCAAACTTGCGTATTTACAACTATAAAACGGATATATTTGGTTCTAGATGGTAATTGGTTAATACGGCATTCCTCTCACTCTGAAATATACACAATATGCTAGTAGCTATATTTCTAAAGTTGCTCTTAAGAAACCATATATCTTGATTTGAAAAAGAAGAAGAGCAGTGTGCAGATAAATTTAGCAAGATTAAAGACAAGACGGGGGAAAAAACTAGAGCTGTAATCGCAGCCCACACACACGCAAACACACACACACACACACTCAGATGTTAGCTTTGGTTTTGCCACACACGTTGAACATCGACTGAACTCTGTGACTCAATAACTCGGCGTGAATTGGTTGGTTGGAGAATATTAGGGGTCCCGAAGTCTCACACAAACACACACTTGAGTCCCGGTCACTGTGGACTCCCTCTTGCCGTGGCCTTTGTGGTCTTTTGGATGTTCAGTGGTGGGATTAAACTCTCTCGCCACCCAGAGCACTTGTATGACGCCTCGTCCTACTTTAGCTCTTTTTGTCCGTCTTGAATGGAAAGACTGCAAACACACCTCGTCACCAGAAAGCCCTCTTGAACGGACTGCGCTTTCACGCGCTGCTACAGGCGTGTTTGTTTTCCTGCGTCGGCTGAAACCCGGCGTTTTGTGCAGGATTAGGGGAAAAACGAACCGAGCGTGAACTTCAACAGACGCCTTAGAAAATACTCAGATATTCTTAAATGTGTCACGTCTGATGTTTCCACTGACCCTTTTTTTTATGTGATGTGTATTTGGTGTTTCCAAAATGTAAATAAACCGTATTGTGTAGACATAATGTCTGGTCAAGATAGACATAAAAACTTTGGTAGAAAACTAATGTTTTTTGCCCATGCTAAACTAGCCACCAGGGGTTTGTAGTTTCCAGAATATTGTAATTTGGTTGCCAGGATGTTCTGTGTGTGTTTTTTATCCCATTTCTTTATGGTTGCTAAGTTTTTTAATGAGTTGCTATAGTATTATAGGAGCTTGGGTTTAACAGGGCATTTCTATGCAGTTGCAGAAGCATTCAAAGTGAATTTTTAGTGAATTTCAAGTTGTTCTGAATGTGGTTGTATAGTATGCTATAGTTGCTGGGGTGTTTTCCTACTGTCTCGTCTTTGTTGTTTTGTCCATTTTAGTACATCTTAGCAAACATCATTAAAGCTGATGAATGTGAATCCCAAACTGTTTTCCTCTTAGGTTACGGTGACTACGATAGGCTACGGAGACAAAGTCCCTCAGACGTGGATTGGGAAGGTCATCGCCTCCTGCTTTAGCGTGTTTGCGATCTCCTTCTTTGCTCTGCCTGCGGTAAACACACTGACTGCTCTCTTTCTCTTTTTTACACACACACACACACACACACACATTCACACACATTCTCCGAGCTTGTCTGGTGCCCCGGGGCAGTGTTTTCCTATGGAGGCCCTCCAGTAATGGGGTCTGGGGTTAATGTGGTCCATTTAAGAGTGATAGGGCCTCCAGGGGCCTCAGGGGCCCGCGGTCCTCATGTTACACATTATATAACATGCATCTGCAACATTAGAAGCGAACACAACTATGGCATTAAAAAACATTATTTGTATATATAATAAATTAATATAACATTATGTAAATATAAATTATATAATTTTAAATTAATATATAATCAGAAAATAAATTATATAATAATTCAATAATAAATTAATACAAATATAATTATATATATATATATATATATATATACATACATTAATGTAAAATAAATTAATATAAAATTCTGTAGTTATAATAAAGCATAAATTATATATAATTTTAAATAAATATATAATCAATACAATTAATAATAAAATAAATTCTATAATAATTCTATAATACTGCTTCTATAATAAATTCTATAATAAATTCATAAAAATATAAATGTTATAAATATAATATTATATATATATATTTATATATATATAATTTTACATTAATATATTATCAATAAATCAATAATACAATAAATTATGTAATACTTCTATAAAAATTCATAAAACTATAAATAATATATTTATACAATATACAACATATACAATACACTAATATAAAAAAACGTCAAACTGTATATAATTTTAATAAATTCTAATTGGTGTAAAACTCTATCAACATCATTCACAACATCATTCATGAATATCACATATAATTGTGCTTTTATTTTGTAACCATACTATGGTAATGTTTAATTTTTCCATTTTTATGGCAAGTTTATCCATTTATTTAATTTCTTTTGTAATAGCCAATTATATTAACTTATTTTCCTCTGTGTGCAGGGCATTCTGGGATCGGGCTTTGCTCTTAAAGTCCAGCAGAAACAGAGACAGAAGCATTTTAACCGGCAGATTCCCGCCGCAGCCTCTCTCATACAGGTGACAAACCACTTCTCATTCAACGCTCACAACACGTTCAGTGATCATTTCTCTCCGAATAAACTTTATAAAACGGTTAGTTCCCGTCCTTGATTCTGATTGGTCAATAGCTGTGTTTTATTCACGATAAATGTATTCACGACCGCTTCACCCAACGGTTCTATGTATCCCTACACAACACCCCTAGCAACCACTCTTAGCAACGTAAACACATGTTTGATCTCATTGATATTGTTCATTGAAGCTTATAGAGTATTGTTAGAAATCGAGTAAGCGAGTGTACCTGCGTTTACAGTAGATTTACAATAGCATTTTCCTTCAGGTGTGAATATCCGCTGCGATATCTTGTCCTTTTAACAATTAAGGGGTTTTCCGTGTCCTAGTCATTTGACAGTTGCGTCTTCCTTCTCCGTGTTCACAAGTTTGAGTCCTTTCAATGTAAAAGTCTTCTCTACTGACTGACTCACTCATGAAGACAGTCTTTGCCGTCATCAAATAATGTATGTAACTTCTATTGCTGTTCACGACCAGGGACTATTTTTTCCAGCGGAAGGAATGCTTTTAGTGATTTTACTTCATGAAAGTTGCGTAGATACATATTTTTCGGATTTAATATTTGTAATGTGTGGTAACCATTTCATAAAAGCAATAAGGTACTCGAGGCTAGTGCTGTATCGTGAATAAGTCACGGCTCACTCCGCTTCGAGTCGTGCCTAACAACGCCCTTCAGCCGTGACTTATTCACGATACAGCACGGTCTCCCGTACCTTATTGCGTTCATCTATGTAACTCAGACGCTGTGGAGATGCTACGCTTGCGAGAAGTCCAACGGGTGTACGGCCACGTGGAAGATGTACGTGCTGACGGGCGACTACATTCCCATCATACACTCGGAAAACTCCAGTCCGGGCAACTTCAGACGGCTGGTGAGGAAACACACACTCCCTGTTTGCGAACGGATATTTCTCTGTCTTGTCTTTCAAACCCTTTGTGTTGTTTTTCGGTCATTGTCATGTTCTTTCCTGTCGATTGTCCCGACTGAGCCTCCATAGCGGGACACTGCAAAGCCCAGACAGTGGAAGCATTTCTCTAGAGGGGCTTTATTGTGCGTTAAGTCTTTTCTATAGGCTCATGTGAATTTCCCAGAATGCATGTAAAGGCCTCTGCAGGGCATAGGTGAACAGGAGTGTGATGGGCGTTTTAGATGACGTTAATATTGGACAGTAGTAAAAGACTTTTTAGACTTTTTAACAGACTATTTTCCACATGGTTTTTGTGCCATTTTTTCAAGTGTTACATTTGTCTTTTACTTGTAGAGATGGGAAGTCAGACTCATTTTAGCTATTAAGTTCATTTGGATGGTTCCTAATATTTTTAATACACATTCCTGGTTTGAAGTATGTCAGCTTACAGAAGTAAAATATGTTGTGAATGCCACTTCATTTTGCCTTCAAATGCATATTTATTGTGTGACTTTTCCAGCTACTTTTTTTTTTTCTTGTCTGAGAATGTCTTTTCTCTCATATCTAGTGTTGTGAAGATCAGTTTGTTTTATTGAATCAGTTCATTTGGGTTGTTCATATAAATGAACTGAGTTAGAAAATGATTCACTGATTCTTTTTCTGTGCAGCATTTTATACTTTTTTATTGCAGCATATAAATATTTATTTAAAATATAATCATAAATGTTCCTTGATCATCTGAATGATTTCTGAAGGATCATGTGACACTGAAGACTGGAGTAATGATGCTGAAAATTCAGCTTTGATCACAGGAATAAATTACAGCTTACAATAGATTCACATAGAAAACAGTTATTTTAAATTGAAATAATATTTCACAATATTACTGATTTTACTGTATTTATAATTAAATAAATGCAATCTTGGTGAGCAGATTAGATATTTGTAGTTGTATTAGTTGTAATTAGTAATATAAACTCTTACAGTTTCAAATCAACATGAAATTAAACTAATTTTACCTCTTTAATTTGACACATTTACAGTAAATGTGATATTCAACGAGAAAATTAAAGGGGCGAGACTTGATATTTTGAGATTGCATTTATTAATCATAGTTAATATTAATTGCACTGTGAATTAACATGAACAATGAACAGCTGTATTTTTATATATAACAACTGTTAATTAACTAACATTAAGAAAGATGAATACATACATTAGCTGATGTTAATGAACCTTATTGTCAAGTGTTACTGTTGTTTTTAGTGTAAATGTGTCTGCAAAAATAATAAAATAGGTAAGTATTCAAAAAAAGTTTAAAATAACAACTTCTTAGTAGCCTTTAGTGTTGCAAACTATGTTTTTTAAACAGCTTGACCATCATTTAAACTAGTTCAGACGATGAAAAGCTAGTAGTTTAACTTCCCCAACACTGCCTTCGAGGGACTTTGCGCGTTTGACATGGAGCCAGAAGCTTTTTGCCATTCAACATTTTAATTAACACTGTGCCGTGTGACGGGTTTAACCCCGCGGTGGATTCCACGGGGCGATTTTCAAGGTGAGAATAAAAGAGAGAGCCGGCCGGGATGTAGGTTGAGGTGTGAGAAGCGCCGCGAGAGCCCTGATGTCATGGGACGGAGTGGTTTCTCGGTGTCTCTCGCTCACCCGTTTGACCCCCTTTGTCTGTCTCGCACAAAGACTCAGTCAAATGCCATGATGTCATCGCAGCCGCTCTCCTGGGAGCAAAACCTTTGTGTAGCGCAAGAACAACAAAACAATCTTTGTGTAGCTCTGACTCCAAAACATATTGGGTCCAACTCTTTCCGCGCGGGCGTGTGACTGCTCTCGTTCATAAACCCCTCATTCATTCATCCGTCCCGTGTTTACTTCCCCCTATAGCAGTTATTCAGCCCTGATTTTATGTTGTTTCGTGACGTGACTCATGTTTTACTCCGGAGGTATTCGCTTGTGTAGGTTGCAAAGTCACCGCAGAATTCATAAATTCACAACATGCATATTCATGATGCTGTCCAATAAAGGGCAAATTTGAAATTCATATCTGTGGGATTTTTGCCCTGTGAATCGTCGATGTGTCATTTTTATTTTTTTATTTTTTTTACGCAAGTCTTATCAGATTCTTGGGAAGAAACAAAGAGTTTCTTGAAACCGCCGCGTCGATTGCTTATCAGATTAAATATGAGATTTAATGTGGCTTTGTTTTTGGATTTAGGATTCGGACGTCACCGTTCTTCTGAATTTCTCTCTGCATGCAATAATGGCATTTAAAGTGTAAAATCATCATTTACTTTCCCTCATGTTGCGTATAACTTTTGTTTTATGTTTTCCATAAAATATGAGGGAGTGAAAAGATAAATGAAAGTGTTTTATTAGTTGTTTTCAGTGTAAATGTTTCTGCAAACTAGTGTTAATTTAGCATTATTTATATGTTATTATAGAATTTATTAATATTTTGAATAATCTTTTATGTTTTCAGCTTTCATTGTAGTTTTGTTATGAGCTTTTGTCTGTTTTTGTTTTTGTGTTTTACTGTTTTTTTATTTAATTTTATATTTTTTAGCTTTACTTTATTTAAACTTGATTTTCACCACAGGGGGTCTTTAACTTTAACTTTAACTTTAACAATTATCAATTTACTAGTTCAGATAACCATCATTTACTCACCCCATCTCGTTCCAAACCCATAAAACACTTTTGAAGCGTATTTTTTTTATTGTTGTCCATTTATAAAGGGGTACTCCAGCTCTGGAAATGACAAAAAGCATCATAAAACTTGTAGTGCATGTGACACTTGCACTAAATTCCATTTTAGATGAATAATTCCTTTAAAAAGTCCATGTAATGTTGTGACTCCTGCCTCCTCAGAGCAAGCGATACAAGCGGAAGCCCAAGGCCACGCGTGATAACGGTTCTCTGGGTCCCGGAGGAGAACGAGCCATTTCCATCCCGCAAATCACCTACGACCACATCGATGATAAAGACGGGGTCTTCTCAGACGAGTCCTCAGGTAACACAAGCTTATTATTCTCTTCTCTATCACCATTGAAACTGACTTCTGTTATCATAGGTCATGTAATACTTCATCTGGAATTCAGTTAAGTTACTAAAAAATGTATAGCTTATCATAATGCCATTTATTTTGCTTTGGGAAGCTTCATTGTTTTTGATCCGTTCACTGTCGGTATGTTTTCATGCACTGATTTCATCAATCCGTCACTGAATCCAATCCTATATCATTACTGTTTATATGACCTAAACTTTGTAATCCAATTCAAATATTCATTTACATGTGCACTACATCTATTCTGAACATAATTTCTAAATATTTGACCATATGCAGGTTTGCGAGACGTAAATAAACACACACACCGCGGCACCGCTAATGTGCGCAAGATGTTTTAGTATCAGATTGAGAAAGTATTTGGATTTAAAGGTTTACGCGCCTAATCGGATCGATTCAGGGGTTTACATGAAGACCATTCAGTTCAATTGAGACTTCACTATATTTTTTTATTATTATTTTCAGTTTTTATTTTAATTTTAGTTTAAGTTTTAGTTTAGTTTTAGTTTAAGTTTTAGTTTAGTTTAAGTTAATAATTGTATTTGCTATTTATTTTATTTTATTTAGTTTTTTAATCTGCTCGAGAAAGTATTTGGATTTAAAGGTTTACGTGCCTAATCGGATCGATTGAGATGTTTACATGAAAACGATTCAGTTCAATTGAGACTTTTATTTTTTAAATGTAAAAAAAAAAAAAAAAAAAAAAAAAAAAAAAAAAATATATATATATATATATATATATATATATATATATATATATATATAATTTTTTTACTATTTTTTTTAAATTATTATTATTGATTTTTTGATTTTTTGAATCCGATGAAGAAAGTATTTAGAGTTTTCCGTGCCAATAATTTGTCTGAGTTTTTTTAACATGCCTGATTGGATCGTTTGAGGAGTTTGAAGAGATGAAGAGAGTTTATTTCAGTTTCTCAATCCGATTATTAGCAGATTATTAGTTTGCATGTAACATTGCCAGTGTTGACCCACCGTTAAGAAGAGGACCTTGTTCCTGATGTTTCTTCTTAACAGTGTCACATGAGAAGCCTGTCCGTTAAGTGAATTAGACCGCGGCAAATCTGAGCTTGATTTTATTAAGTCTTGCGTATGAATGAGTGTCGACTCGTATAGGCCAAATTCAACAGATCGCTCTCATCTGGCTTCCAGAAAACTGGAAATACCTGAGTAGTAATAAGCACAAAAATGTTGAACTTGCATCCAAGAAACTGAAGTGAAAGTTTCTTCTCCACTGGAGCGTCCAGTGAAACTCATCAACCAGAAAACAAGACACAAAAGAGGCTGCAGTCGTTTACGTACTCCATTCTTTTACCCCATAAATTGAGCGGAAGTGCATAAAGAGGATGGAAAGATGAAAAGTTTCGACGTGACCCACTTTTCCGTATTGAATAAATGTCATTTTCCACATGTGAATGGAAGGCATCCGGCGCTCAAACGGTCCCCTGCTAAACCAGTCTGTTAATAAGTCTGTTTTTATGAGTTTTCCTGTCAAACGGCTTCATCATAAAAGCAGACACATCAACACAGACGGTCCCCAGCAGAGACGTCTCTTCTGAAGCTTAATTAGAAGTGAAGAGGGGAAAGATAATGAAATCGCAGCACATGTCTGCAGTCCTTTGAACTGGGGAAAAAGAAAAAATCATGTTCAGCAGTTTGGCTTATCAAAGCCTTGAGCCGCTTATGGTCTGAGCGTTTGTTGAAAAAGTTTATTTACCATTCATTACCATCCAGTAAGTGCTAAAGTTCTGAGATGAATCATAACATTTAGGAAAAGTGACATTTTCAACCCATCATGTAACGCATTTCTGAGTTAAACTGGAAATTCAACAAGACAAATACAGGAGGACTTGGTTTTTATCCTCTGGGAATTGACTGGATTGTAAAAAGTTAGACCAAATGTCCCACTAAGTTTAAACGGTTACATGTTTTTCCCTTTACGCAGGCATCACAAAACTTTTCCGATCGTCAGGTGAGAACTTTGGCGCTGTGGTTTTCTGCTTCTGCTTCTGCTTTTTTTGCAAGTGCATGTTGTATTGATGTGGCTTGCAACTTAAAGACGCTTAAAAACAAAAAAGTGACAATTAAAAGGCAGCGGTTTGCATCAATTATTCAATGCGTGTTAAAGCATTTCCATTAAAACAGATAAAAAATGTATAAATAAAAGAAGAAATGAAAATTAAAAGAGTATAGAGATGTGAAATCGATGTGACTAGCAGCTCAGATCATTTGGAGTTTGATGAGAAATACACACACACACACACACACACACACACACACACACACACACACACACACTCTCATATGTGTATGTGAATGTGTATATATATATATATATATATATATATATATATATATATATATATATATAATGTATATTTATGTATATATAAATGTATATATATTCCTCATATTTAAGGAAAACTGCATCAGTTGAATGCATGAAGTGTCCAACAATACACACTTTGTTTTTTCAGTTAAATAAGTGCATCATCTGGATATTTTTCTTTTGGGAATTTTTACACTAATAAAAATGGCATAGAATAGTGCGCAATTTGGGACGCAATTTGGGACGCCTTTTTTATCAGGCTAATTGGTTAGCATGCATAACATAATGCACTTAATTTTTCAGACTATTAAGTGCATCATTTGGTTTAAAGTGCACTTTTTCTTATATATTTATGCAAAGAAAAAAAAAACGGGCATAAGCACACAGCTTTACTACCTCAACTTTCATATTGATCGTGTTTTGCCTCTGTCGCTTATCTTGTGTTGTTTGTCATTTAGCATGATCTTAGTTTGCACTTTTTCTTCTATCTGCATGTCAATAGACCGGCAGCGCTCGTGGTCGGCTTTCACTCTCAGCTGTCCTTCTTCTCCAGGTATCTGTCTTTCTTTTCCTTGCCTCGTTTTTGCAATTTTTCTTTCTTTCTCTTGCTTTCACAGTCTCTTTTCTTGAGTTTTCTCTCATTCTCACATTTTCTGATATTTGTGCAGTTATTTATATCACATCTAAACTCTTGCCTGTTATCTTTTATATCATCTGTCATGCGAATTTGTGGTTTATTGGAGATACTATAATTGAATTTTCTCTACAGTTAAGAAAAAGTTGGATGGCCCCGTGATCTCCCGAAACAACAGTCTGATGGATGAACTGGACTTCACTGGTGAAGACATCGCTCTACCTGTAGTAACAGACGCTTCACAGTGAGTTCCTCTGGTTTTTCATCCATCCATCGAACTCTGTGGTTGTTTGCTTGTGTGTGGTTTGCAGGCTGATGTTGTTCAGTTTAGGAGTTTTGTGTTTGCGTATATGGTGTAAACAAGCAAATGCTTTTGGATTTTCCTCTTTTCCCCTGTCGTTTCATTTCTCTTTTAAAGAATCCTCACCTTTTCATCCTTTTCCCGCCGAATCATCTCAAGATCTTCCTGTTCCTCAGCTGTGAGATGAAGGAAAGCGCCTGTTTCTCTCTTTCAGTCTGTTGAGAAGCCCGTTTGTGGCAAAAGAAGAAGAATCAGTCTCTACTCAGCATTTGAATACAACCAGGTACTGTTTCCTGCCTCAATCATCTCTCTTTCATGTCTCTTTCCTGTCTGTTTCCTGTCTCTTTCCTGTCTGTTTCCGGTCTCATTCCTGTTTGTTTCATGTTTCTTTCCTGTTTGTTTCCGGTCTCTTTCCTCTTTGTTTCATCTTTCTTTCCTGTCTGTTTCCTGTCCCTTTTCTGTTTGTTTCCGGTCTCATTCCTGTTTGTTTCATGTTTCTTTCCTGTTTGTTTCCGGTCTCATTCCTGTCTGTTTCCGGTCTCTTTCCTGTTTGTTTAATGTTTCCTGTCTCTTTCCTCTTTGTTTCCTGCCTCATTCACCTCTCTTTCATGTCTCTTTCCTGTCTGTTTCCTGTCTCTTTCCTGTCTGTTTCCGGTCTCATTCCTGTTTGTTTCATGTTTCTTTCCTGTTTGTTTCCGGTCTCTTTCCTCTTTGTTTCATGTCTCTTTCCTGTCTGTTTCCTGTCCCTTTCCTGTCTGTTTCCGGTCTCATTCCTGTTTGTTTCATGTTTCTTTCCTGTTTGTTTCCGGTCTCTTTCCTCTTTGTTTCATGTCTCTTTCCTGTCTGTTTCCTGTCCCTTTTCTGTTTGTTTCCGGTCTCATTCCTGTTTGTTTCCGGTCTCATTCCTGTTTGTTTCATGTTTCTTTCCTGTTTGTTTCCGGTCTCTTTCCTCTTTGTTTCATGTCTCTTTCCTGTCTGTTTCCTGTCCCTTTCCTGTCTGTTTCCGGTCTCATTCCTGTTTGTTTCATGTTTCTTTCCTGTTTGTTTCCGGTCTCTTTCCTCTTTGTTTCATGTCTCTTTCCTGTCTGTTTCCTGTCCCTTTTCTGTTTGTTTCCGGTCTCATTCCTGTTTGTTTCCGGTCTCATTCCTGTTTGTTTCCGGTCTCATTCCTGTCTGTTTCCGGTCTCTTTCCTCTTTGTTTCATGTCTCTTTCCTGTCTGTTTCCTGTCCCTTTTCTGTTTGTTTCCGGTCTCATTCCTATTTGTTTCATGTCTCATTACTGTTTTATTTCATGTTTCTTTCCTGTCCCTTTCCTGTCTGTTTCCGGTCTCATTCCTGTTTGCTTCCAGTCTCTTTCCTGTTTGTTTAATGTTTCCTGTCTCTTTCCTATTTGTTTCATGTCTCATTACTGTTTTATTTCATGTTTCTTTCTTGTCCCTTTCCTGTCTGTTTCCGGTCTCATTCCTGTCTGTTTCATGTTTCTTTCCTGTTTGCTTCCGGTCTCTTTCCTCTTTGTTTGATGTTTCCTGTCTATATCCTGTCTGTTTCCTGTCTCATTACTGTCTTGTTTTCTGTTTCTTTCCTGTCCCGTAAATTTGATTATATGATTATGTGATTATGTGAGGCATCCTCTCAGTTTGTTTCTCTCTCAGCTGTGGTGATTTTGAACTTTTTTTGTAACCCTTTACAATAAGGTTCCATTTGTTGACATTAGTTAAGTACAGTATTTAGAGCGTCCATAGTAATGAACTAACAATGAAAAATACTTCTGATGCATTTATTAATCTTAGTTGATGTTAATGTAAACATTTACAAATGCATTATTGAAATCAAAAGTTGTATCTGGTAATATTATTGAATAGACCTGAGCTACAATGAACAGCTGTGTTTTTAATAGCTAACATTAACAAAGATGAATACATACTATAACAAATGTATTGCTAATTGTTAGTTGTATTCACATTAACAAACTTTAAGTAATGGGACCTTGTTATAAAGTGTTACCAACTATGTTTACCAAAACGTTTTGGTCATTGTATTACAAAAATACTTTTATTTACTAAGCCGACTCAGTGAATCGTTTCTTTTGAAAAGGTCATTTTAATTCATCGTTATGTAACAGATTGTTCCAAGACATCTTGGCTGTCATGAAT
This sequence comes from Abramis brama, assembly GCF_963993115.1. Classification (NCBI taxonomy): domain Eukaryota; kingdom Metazoa; phylum Chordata; class Actinopteri; order Cypriniformes; family Leuciscidae; genus Abramis; species Abramis brama. Next base: position 30,734,811 of record NC_139982.1, read on the forward strand.
CTGTCATATATGAAATAGACAGATCTTGTTTCATGAGTCTGTGCGCTGTCAACTTGACTGATTCTGTCGGATATAATAAATCATTCAGACCGGTTTTGTGACCATGATTCCCACGGTCCTGGAAAAGCTTGGAAATATCAGGGAATTTCATAAGTGTGTTTTCTAGGACTAGAAAAAAACATGAAAAATAAATAAATAAAGATTTCGGAAAAGTCATTGAAGTTTCCATAGTCAGTATACATTTTTTTAAAGATATGATCAATTCTAAATAATCACTTTTTTTACTACAAATGACTACAATATTTAATCTTTTAAGAAATTCTAGTATCCTAGAAAACGTATGGAAATTAATTTGCCAGAAAGTGTGGGAACCTTGTGTGACTCTGTTCAGCTGATCCAAACTCATCTTTCTACACATATTTAGGCCAACATACTATATTCTATAGTCCATAAGACGCATATAAGATTTATAAGGCACATAATAATCAGTAATATTATTGATTGTACTGCTCCTGAACGTGAGCTGGATGAGGAAACCACTGTTTTCTGTAGAGCTGCTTTATGGTGCGTCAACTTTGTTTCATAATTGAAAAAGTTTGCAACATCGACGGTTATTAAACTGAATTGAATCAACACTGACGCAATGTGCATAATGACACTATTGTCTTCTTTACAGCAGAATATGAATTCATCTCATATTTTAAGTTTGCATCATTGATTCTCTTATTTTCCTGTTTATTACAGCGAAGCTGCTTTGAAACAAACCCATAAAGCTCTATAAGGAATCAAGATAGCTTGACTTTTAGTCTCTGCTGTGCTGAAAACGCAGGTCTGTTTCCGAGCAGGGCTTGTTTTTGTCGTCTGGCCACTCCTGTGAAAGCATCTCATGTGACTTTCAGCATGTGCTCTGTGTTTTCCTGACACTGGGCGCTGTCTGCTCTCCTGCCGCCCGTGATGAGGTGTGCTAGCGTGGGCCTGTCAAGACCAATGAAAGCATATCTCTCATTAGGGCCTGTGAGAAGCCCTGAAGGCTCATATTAGGGGGGAAATAAAGAACAGGAAGGGCGTGAGAGAGGAAGTGGGCGGTAAAAGAGATGCCGGGTGTAGCGCTGTTTGATCAGAGAAACACAGAATTTGACCTATAATTATCAGTTTTTGGAATACATTTGTTTCCATAAGTATCATTTTTGTGTCTCAGATTGACCCGTGAGCGTGTTTTTCCATCTATAGTCGTCTCTCTCGATAGATGTGACATCTCCCAGATGCACTTAAAGTCATTTGTGTTTGAACGAGGTTGATGTGCTGTTTTAGTTTGACCTTTGACCTCATCTGTGAATCTGCCACACCTATTATGCTTTTTTTCCACGTTCAACTTTCTTTAGTGTGTATTGTTGCTGCTTGAGCATGAAAACGTCCCTCCAGCGGGAGTTCTTCTCTATATCAGTGTCAGTGTTTCTGAACTCCATGAAACGCCTCCATTGTAGTCTTGAGTTTCTTACGGGAACAAACACGTCACAATATTCCTCATTTAAATAATTAATACGCAGAATAAAGGGGCGGGGCCTGGTTGAGTTAGTTAGTAGTGAAACTGGAGGTTATGGAAAGGGGCGGGACATTTCCCAAACACACTCACCAATCACAACACACTGCTCCAGCCGACCAATCAGAGCACAGTGTGCTTTTCAGGAGGAGGGGCTTCATAGAGACAGGAACTAAACAGAGCGTTACTGACAGACTGGGAAGAGAGGAGCCGCAACAATGGAGAATATGAGGAAAATAATCAACATTCAAGCAGGAAAACCTGTTCTAGTAGAGCCAAAAACAACATCAAGACTTAATATGGCCTCTTTAAAGTGTGAATGGCATTGTTTTCTGAAATATTCCACTATAGTTATTAGGTCTTATTGGGAATCAGTCCACAAAAGTGTATTGTTCTCTGTCAGATATTCAGTCAGTTCTCACGAAGAATGATGGGAGTGGGAACACGCATCGTACTGACACAAAACAACTCTGTCTGAGACTAAGTATAATGAGAGGATGAAGTGGAGGAGGATCCAGCCAGACTTCTGCGAGTCTCGAGAGTATGAAATCATCTGTGACTCATGTGCCTGGTTATTGAGATCATTTACACTGGGAATATCTTCAGTCTCAGAGAGGGTCTGATAATATGTAAATCTGAGAACTCTGAATCTTAAACTGAAGATTATGCCATTATATTCTTTCTCTCTTTCTTTGAGTTTGCTTGGCATGCTGTACTACTCATATTATTATGCTAATTTCTGTGTTTATGGAATACTTGGATGACTTACAAGTTGTGCCAAAATGTGCAGCGTACATCCAAAGCACATTGTGTAAGATTTGGTATCCCACAATGCAAAGCACTCTACTTGACCTTCCATTTCTGGTGTGATTCATCTGGAAAAAAGTTTTCCCATAAATTGTGATAAAATGCAAAATAACTATTTTAAATAGTTTCTATATAGCAAATACATTTTCATATTATGCAATATAAAGACGAAGTATGCATGCTAGAAGCCTTGCGAGGGTTCATTATTCAGATAGATACTCATTTTATTAGTACTAGTTTTTATTTTACATTTGTTTACCATTTTTAATAGCAAAAGTATTAAATATATATTTGTTGGCCGAGAACTTAAGTTTAGGGTCCAATTCTCACTATAAACTAGTTGCTTTTTAGCATGCATTTTACTATGATATTGGCTGTTTTATTTAGTACTTATAAAGCACATATTAATGCCTTATTCTGCATGACCTTATTCTACATCCTTTAATCTAAATTAACAACTACTTTACTAACTGTTAAATTCCAGTGATTAGGAGTTTGAGGCAAAAGTTGTAGTAAATAGTGAGAATTTTAATTGATAGTTAATAGTGAGAATGAATAAATGCAAATGCCAGTCTCTCTCTCTCTCTCTCTCTCTCTCTCTCTCTCTCTCTCTCTCTCTCTCTCTCTTTGCTTTTGTTTGTCCCTGCTCAATCCCAGAATTCCTCTGTGATATCATTGCTGGAGCATGTGTGTGTGTGTGTGTGTGTGTGTGTGTGTGTTCGATACATCAGCGCTGCGGGTGAGTCAGGTGGAATGTTAAGGCTTGTGTTTTTCTGTGGCCGTTTAGTCATGAGAGCTGAACTCAGATCAGGTTTGAGACGGTTTTACCAGACCGGCTCAATGAAAGGTCTTTTCATGAGGACTGAAATGAAAGAGCAGGATTTGTAGGGGCTTGTGTCAAATTAATGAATTGCTGTGCCGTTGTGAGAAGATCTTTGACTGTGTTCTGGCTGCCGGGAGTGTTTGGAAATGAGCTGAGCACTTCAAGCGCTCGGACCGCCAGCTCCTGCTCAAACATAATTCAGGATTTCCAGAAGATTTATTGCTTGTGTAACGAGGACACTTGGCTTCTAGTCTCGTCTAGCCGGACGTTTGACTATCAGCGTAAACTGTGGTTCAGTTTCAAGGGTTTTTTTCTGCATAAGCACACATTAAAAAAATTAAATAAATAAATATATATATATATATATATATATATATATATATATATATATATATATATATTAAACTTTATTTAAATTCTTAATTATTTTAAGTTTACACACACACACGTTATTAATGTAAAAAAAAATATATATATATATATATATTTATATAGAATGTAATAAAAAAGTATGTTTTTATTTAAATAAAAAGTTTTAATAAGTTTTAGTTTTAATATATTTTCATTTAGTTTCAATTTAATTTAATTGAATTTCAATTTAATTGAAAGTATACCATATATATATGTGTGTGTGTGTGTGTGTGTATAAACTAAATTAAAATATATTAAAATATTTTAAATAAAAACATACATATTTGTATAACATTTTATATTATTTTAAATTTCATTATTGTGTGTGTGTGTGTGTGTGTGTAATAAAGTAACTATAAATCATATTAAATAATTAAATATAGGGCTTGTATCAGATCTGTTGCTAATAAAAGCCAGTCTGCCTGTTTTCTTTTCTCTGTGTTTTCTTCTTCAGCTCTGTATGCCACAACCTATCTTTCAGAAATTGGAAAAAAAAATAATATGGGAAGGAGAAATAAACACCGGATATTGCTGTTCAGGGAGTGAGATGCTGCGCTCTCCGTCTTTGGTTTTTGAGCGAGTTCACGTTGAACGACATGTTTATTTTGATTGAGCTTGACCTCTGACCCCCTCGTCATTCCCATAAACCCCTTATTAGTGAACATTAAAATATTTGGGTTTTTTCAGCACTAGTGTTTTCAGTTGCGTTTGACGTGTGTTTTGATGAGGGATTGCTATTTTAATCGTTATCTTTGTATTTAATGCTGTGTAATCGGTTTAATGTGGAGGTAATGGCAGGTTAACTGGAAGGAATGAATAAATACATGTAAATATTAGTATAAACACTGAGAGCAGATGGAATTACTATTTTCTTAATAGTGATATATATATTATATATGATATTTCTTAACTTTGTTTTTGTAACTTTGTAACTTTTTCTTAACATTGTTCTTTTTTCTTTATAATTTTATTGTTTTCATTGTTCTAATTTTAATTAATTAATTTTATTTGTGCTTTAAAAATATTTTCCAGTGGAAAAATAAACTTAATTCAAGATATATTCTTTGAATATTCTTTGAGCCTTTAATATCTTATGCAGTTTTGCTCTTATTATTTTAGGAATCTTTAGTAAAATATTTGTACAGGAATAAAATGATTCAAAATTATTATTATTATTATTATTGTATATTTTATTTGTAAAAAATGAACAGTGAAGTTAGTGTAAAATAAAATGAAAGCGTATTAGGTTCCTCTGCAGAAGAATGAGTGTGTCGATTTTGTCAGTTTTATTAAATATCCTTCAGCGAGTCTGGTTTTGCTCTCGAAGTCCCACAGAACTAAAAGTCCTCGTCTCTTTTCAAAGGTTATTCTCTCTCTCTGTCATGCACCTGTACAAATATGAGGCTGGTGTTTCTGCTGGCTGTGTGTGTGTAATGAAAACACCTGAGCACTGAGGGTTCAGGTGGTCTGCTCCGGACTCTCTCTCTCTCTCTGATGTGGGTTTGTTTGGGTGGGACGAGAGAAAGAGAGCGTCAGTGTTTTGGTGGGACGCGAGCGTTGATGAAATTGGATTAAGATTAAATGTCTGCTGAGATTTAAACACACACCTCAGAGACACAGATGCGCTCTGTTTGTCTCTGCGTTTCTCTTTATCTGTCTTCTAACTTTCGCTAAAACACACACTGGCTTTCTGTTTTTCTTTCCTCACACACACACACACACACACACACAAACACACACACACACACACACACACCTTCTTTCATGAAGTGCTGCTGGTTGTTGAGCAGGACACACCTGTGTGGAATGAAGCTGTCTTTGTGTTCAGTTCTGCCGAGGAAGGGGGCGGGGCATCGCAGAATGTGGGTGGGACTGGAGGCGGAGCTTAGTGGCCCTCAGGGAGTGTTCTGATTTAAATATTTGCATACTGGTTACTGCAATATTATATTTGTATTATTTTAACTTTTTTGTGATCTTAATGTCATCACAAAGTGTCTTTGGCAGTAAAGGTAGTTAGCTACCTCTAGATATTTATGTTTAATGTTTAAATGTAATATTAAATTCTATTTTTTATTATTTATTTTAATTTTTCTCCTGTTTGATTTTAGTAATGTCATGAGAAAAAGCATATTTGGAAGTAAAAAGTAGTTAGCTGCCTCTACATATTTATTTTTAATATTCACATTTAATATTCTATTCTTTATTATTTTACATTTAATTTTTTTTTATATTTTTTTTTTCCTCCGGTTTGATCTTAGTAATGTCATGAGAAAAGCATCTTGGGCAGTAAACGTGGTTTACTACCTCTAGATATTTCTGTTGAATATTTATATATATATATAAATATATATATGTATATAAATATATATATATATATATATATATATATATATATATATATATTTATTTAAAATAATTTTATATTTACTTTTTTTAAACATTATATTCGCCTGTTTTATATTAGTAATGTCATGGGGGGAAGCATTTTTGTAAGTAAAAAAGTAGTGAGCTACCTCTACATATTTCCATTTAATATTTGTATTTAATATTCTATTTTAATATTCTATTTTTTTTATTATTTTACTTTTTACTTTTCTTCTTACTTCACATATCTGTTCGATATTTCTAATAATTTAAATATTGAGTTTATAATTGTTAACTACTAATAACTATGAGTTTATAATAATTTAACTATTGAATTTAGTGTCTTAATACAGAATAGTTCACTCTGAAATGAGTTGTTCTCGTAATGTATATGTAAATGCACTACTTTGCATTCATGTGGCTTCCAGTTATCGTGTTGAAAATGAATTTCTTTTTATGAAAACGTGTTAAAATGGTTGATATTCATTTGATAGTCACACTGGAAATGAAATGCTGAGCACATTGCATTATCAACAAAGTGTGTGCTCTAGTTGTGTATTATTTTATTTTTTTTGGCCAAATATTGTTTTTCATCCTCAGGAATATATATCAGAAACATATGATTTGGCTAAAGTGATGATGCTTTCATAGACTAAATTAGAAGTGCACTACTCTGCAGAATTCCCTCCAGATCCAGTGCTGGAAATGTGAGAGAAGTATGCAGGCTCCATCTGGGTCTGATCAGATGTGCACGCTGAACATTTGCATACTCTGCACAGATGCATGCTAAATATAATGAGTAATATGCAAGTATGTTGTTCTGAATATGCCGTCATTGTCCTGTAACACAGCCAGCTCTTATCTTATCTGCTGGAGTTAATGAGATCCACAACATCTCAACCCTAACTGCTGAAAGGCTTAACATCTTGTTTCTGTAGTCTTCTGAAGCCTTGAGATGTTTTTTGTGCCTCAGAGCCTCCATATTTATTACAGATGTGGCGGTAATGCCGTTTCCGAGCAGAGTTTACGGTTGTGTTCAGGGGGAATTAATGCTTCATTACACTAAGTGTTTGCAGTCGGTTGCAGCGTTCATCAGGACTCCAGGACATCTGAGGCCTTATAAGGAACTCGAATCGATAGAAAAAAGTTAGTTAATCCGTTTAGCAATAACTTACTTGGTTTGTGCTAGAGAGACCAGGATCATCAGTCCTGTGTGTGTGTGTGTGTGTATAGTTTATTTATATTGTACAATTTTCAAATTAATTTAAAATTTGATCAATATTGCATCATATATTTTAAGAAATCGTTTTAGCAAAATAAATAAATATGTTCTATTTATACTATTTCCTGACTCTACTATTGTCCAGTGGAAATATATATTTTTTTTTTAGCACAAATACAGATAGATGGATGGATGGATGGACAGATGGATTGACAAGAGAGAGAGATGGATGGAGAGATAGATGGATGGATGGATGGACGGATGGATGGAGAGATAGATGGATGGATGGATGGACGGATGGATGGAGAGATAGATGGATGGATGGATGGACGGATGGATGGAGAGATAGATGGATGGATGGATGGATGGATGGATGGATGGATGGATGGATGGACGGATGGATGGATAGATGGATTGACGAGAGAGAGATGGACTGACAAGAGAGAGAGATGGATGGATGGATGGATGGATAGATGGATTGACGAGAGAGAGATGGACTGACAAGAGAGAGAGATGGATGGATGGATGGATGGATGGATGGATGGATGGACGGATGGACAGATGGTTGGTTGGATGGATGGATGGATGGATGGATGGATGGATGGATGGACGGATGGACAGATGGTTGGTTGGATAGATGGATGGATGGATGGATGGATGGATGGACAGATGGACAGATGGTTGGATAGATGGATGGATGGACGGATGGATGGATGGATGGACAGATACAGTAGATGGATGGATGGATGGATGGATGGATGGATGGATGGATAGATGGATTGACAAGAGAGAGATAGATGGAGAGATAGATGGATGAGAGATAGATGGATGGATGGATGGAGAGATAGATGGATGGATGGATGGAGAGATAGATGGATGGATAGATAGATAGATAGATAGATAGATAGATAGATAGATAGATATTTTCTTTTTTTAAATTCATGAAATCTTTCAGTTGCACAAAAGGTTCTTCATAGTAAAAGAAATGGTTCTGTTTAGAACTGATCATTGAAATGGTTCTTCGATGGCGTTAAAAACCTCTTGTGAAAGCTGTATTTGTAAGAGTGTACTCAGTTTTACAGTGAGTTTTCTCTTACAGTCGTGTCTTATAACTGTGACTGAAGGTCAGAATAAGCTAGTCTAGAAGCGGACTCTGCTTTCCTCATAACCAGAGCCACACAGCCTCATTAAGAGCCCCCGGGGGTCTCGGCTCCAAGTGCCACTAATCATTCCTCCAATAACTCTGGCTGTGTGTTGACAAGCCTCGCTCTCTCTCCTGCACGTGTGTGTGAGCGTTTGAGGGGACGTTCAGTGTGAAACGTGATGTGATGTTACACACAGGCTTGATCTCTGCTACTGTGAGTCTCAAATGATTGCCAGAATAGAAATGCTAGCGGTTTCTCCCTCAGGTGTTGTTAACCTGATTCTCATATGTTCATACGGTGAGTTCCCATACAGTTATCCTGATGAACAGGGACATTTCTGCTTTCTGTTTAAAACAACTGAAACAACTGCCTACAGTGACCTCCAGTAATTTTCACTAAAATTTTGTTAATTAAGGCGACGCGAGCAACATTGGCGATATTTATTTATTTATTTATTATAATGTTTTTATATATAAATTAAAATTAATTAATAAATGTATTAATAAAATACTTTAATAATAAAATGTATTAATAAATGTATTTTTTATTTATTGTAAAATAATTGTAGTTTATTTATTATGAAAATAAATCATTTTATAATGAATTACATTTTATTTATTTATTTAAAAATATTTTTTATTATTTTTTATATATGAATTAAAATTAATTAATAAATGTATTAATACAATAAATACATTTATTAAATAAATGTATTAAATGTATTAATAAATGTTTTTTTTATTATAATTTAATTATAGTTTATTTATTATGAAAATAAATCATTTTATAATGAAATACATTTTTTATTTAATGTTTTATTTAAAAATAGTCATTTATGCAATTATTATAAAATAGTCATTGATTTAATATAAACATAATAATCATTTATTTATTTTCAAATTAAGTCATTTGTTTATTATAAAATAGTAGTCTTATTTTTTTATTTATTATAAATATAATTGTCATTTATCCATGAAAATATATATTTTTTAATTTATTTATGGATTTAAAAAGTATACTAATTCATGCCATTATTATTATTATTATTATTATTATTATTATTATACGCCTCATAACTGATTAAATAAACAATATCGTTCAAACTGCTAATTTGTCTCTCTCTGATTTGCATCCCACTGTCAGGAAGCGGATCTTCAGTCTCATTCGTCCTCATCATAGTGTGATAAATGTGTATCAGTAGAGGACACAAAGCTGGACAGATCGGGGCCTGTCCACTTAACACAGATTCCTGAGGGACAGGAAGTGACCCGTGCACTTCCTGTTTCAGACCTCCACTAGACGCCTTTGATCACTCAAACAGCGACGGACCGATAGAGCAGATTCTCTGATGTTCATATCTCACACCGTTATGAACCAAACAAACACATGGGAAATTAGCTAGCGTACATTTGATCATAGCCATTATCAGCCAGCGTACTGTACGAAAAGACAAAGCAAAGATAAGAGAAATCCTGTGGAGATTGCGGGATAAAGCCACTGATTAACTGCACATAACAAAAGATAAGGAAAATGAGTTTTTAATCAAGTTTATATTACATACTAAAATCATTTTCCCTCGCCATGACCTGGGAATGCTGTCGTTGGGAGGATGTTAAAAATGCTATAGGATTTACTTTGAAACAGTTTTCTCTCAAAAATTGCAAGTAAATGAAAAAAATTAATTACAAAGAATACATTGAAAATTACAATGCAGTGCCTTTTGCAATCCAGTAATTTGCAATGAGTTTTGCCAGCATTCGAAAGCATTGTCATTGAAGATGAAAAAAATAGTTATTTATTTATTTATTTAATAGTAATTTATTTATTATAAACAATAGTCATTTATTTATTTTAAAAAGTCATACATTTAAATATAAAATAATAGTAATTTATTAATACATTTATAAATAAATGTGTGTGTGTATGTATATATATATATATATATATATATATATATATATATATATATATATATATATATAATTATGAACATAAGTAATTTATTTATTTTAAATTTAAGTCATTTGTTTATTATAAAAATAAGTCTATTTAGTACAAAAGTAGCAGTCTTATTTATTTATTAAAATAATAGTAATTATTCTATTATAAGTAAATAGTAACTGATAAACTTGATGTAGGATTTACTTTGAAACGATACAAAGAAACGACACATATCGGACTGAAATAGTATTTTCTTGTAAAATGTACTCCAATAATCTTTGTTTTATTCACAATTTAGAAAAATAATTTCTACAGTGTTGATGATTTAGCTGTTAAACAGGATTTACAGTCGATACAGTAAACTCTCTCTCCAAATGAAAGTTGCGTGACTCAAAGTTAAAAACACGCAACTCAAGTCAAGCATGTTTTAGCAAAGTCATTCCCGAAGGACAAACCGGCACATCGAGTCTCTGAGTCATCCTGGGATGAAAACGTCTAAAAATAAACCCTCATGAGGTAATCTGGCCTGCGCTGACATCATTTCCTTCGCAACTGGACTTCGGCGGATTATAAAAGATCTTAGTTGGCCTGTTAAATCAGGGTTCATCCGGGGAATGAAAAGAAAAACAAAAGATCAGAAGGATGACAGTGTTTGTTTTTGCAGGACGCAGCATATAACACACACACACACACACACGCACACACACACACACACACACACACACACACACTTATGCACATTTCCATCTGTCTAGTGACATTTAATGCATGTTCAACGTCCTCAAACAAACATGAACATAAGATATTAACCCTGGAAAGCCTGACATAAAATAATAGTTTAATTTAGTTTATATTTAATTGCACTAAAACGCTTTTCACTTGATAAAAACTATGA
>NC_139982.1:30750958-30768458 GCF_963993115.1 Abramis brama
TCTCTGGTTCTCATTGAAAATCATAGATATCGCAAACCTCAAAACAACCTATCACACACTTCTGTTATTGTTAGCAAAAGACGACAGCTGTTACTGTGCGTTCACACCGCCACCGGCGAGAGCGTCAAAGTGCCCGGAAATCATTCATTTTCAATGAATTTTGCCGCTCTCGCCGGCGGCGGTGTGAACGTACAGTTAGTCTAGCTTAGACTAGGGTGACCATACGTCCTGTTTAACCAGGACATGTCTGGCCAGGATTTCGAGATCGCCCAAAATGCCCGGGATTCGGCTTTTGCTTTCTACAGTCACCATTCATTATGTTTACATTATTACATTATTTGACACTGACACGTACGTGCCAGCTTTGCAGGTCATGCATTCTGCTTCACACGGATCCCGATCGAGACGAAAACACAGGAATTTTCTTAGCAATGCTAAAACGCACATCAACCGATCACTTGTTTAGCGTTCATGTAAACACTACATTCAGATTCACCAATCGGAATTAATTCAGTCCTACTGAATCAAAAGGTGTGCATGTAAACAAAATGAATATGGCGACGAGAAAGCAAAAGCCGTATCCCGGATATTTTGGGCGATCTCGAAATCCCGGCCGGACATGTCCTGGAATATGGTCACCCTAGCTTAGACTCATAACACAAACAGCTGACTCGCCGAGCCAGCTGGTGAATACTGGTGGTGTTGATTGACAAAACTACAGTAACTTAAAGACACGATTAATTACATGATCATACACCCATTGTATTCAAACAAATGTTGAAATTACCTTTGATGGTAATGCACAGACGTGTGTATACTGTGAAGGTTGCTTATCTCATCTGCGGTTAGTGCATCCAATTGCACAACAACTATCTGGCATGTCGTTTACACCTCAAAACACCAACTTTTGTATAGTAAAACTGGCGACCCTTGATTAGTTTACTGGGTTTCGTTGCTGGAGAACGACGTTCTTGCCCGCCAGCCAGTACTTATGACGTCACGTGCAAAGTATCAATAGAGGGGTAGAGAGGTAGAGAGTGGTATAGAGGGGTATAGAGTGGTAGAGAGGTAGAGAGAGATGTAGAGAGGGGTAGAGAGAGGTAGAGAGGGGTAGAGAGAGGTAGAGAGGGGTAGAGAGAGGTAGAGAGGGGTAGAGAGATGTAGAGAGGGGTAGAGAGATGTAGAGAGGGGTAGAGAGTGGTATAGAGGTAGAGAGGGGTAGAGAGAGAAGTAGAGAGTGGGAGAGAGGTAGAGAGTGGTAGAGAGGGGTAGAGAGGGGTAGAGAGAGGTAGAGAGGGGTAGAGAGATGTAGAGAGGGGTAGAGAGTGGTATAGAGGTAGAGAGGGGTAGAGAGAGAAGTAGAGAGTGGGAGAGAGGTAGAGAGTGGTAGAGAGGGGTATAGAGGGGTAGAGAGGTAGAGAGAGATGTAGAGAGGGGTAGAGAGAGGTAGAGAGGGGTAGAGAGAGAAGTAGAGAGTGGGAGAGAGAGAAGTAGAGAGTGGTATAGAGAGGTAGAGAGAAGTAGAGAGAGGAGAGGTTCCATGTTGGAACAGGAACATCCCCAAACTGTTCCCACAAAGTTGGGATCATGAAATTGTCCAAAATGTCTTGGTATGCAGAAGCATTAAGAGTTCCTTTCACTGGAACTAAGGGTTCAACACCTGAATAACAACCCCACACCATAATCCCCCCTCCACCAGACTTTACACATGGCACAATGCAGTCTGGCAACCACCAAACCCAGACTCTTTACACCACTGCATAAGATGCTTTGCATTGCACTTGGTGATGGAAGGCTTGGATGAAGCTGCTCGGCCATGGAAACCCATTCCATGAAGCTCTCTACGCTCCTGAGGGCCACACACAGTTTGGAGGTCTGCAGCTACTGACTAAAGTTGGAGACTTCTGCACACTGTGAGCCTCAGCATGCGCTGACCCGCTCTGTGATTTCAGTGGCCTATACTTCGTGGCTAAGTTGCTGTTGTTCCCGATTTCTTCCACTTTGTTATAATACCAATAACAGTTGACCGTGGAATATTTAGAAGAGTGAAAATTTCATGAATGGACTTACTGCACAGATGGCAACCTATCACGGTACCACACTGTGGCCATGGATGGGAACATCTGAATTCAATGATTTGGAGGGGTGTCCCAATACTTTTGGCAATATAGTGTATCTATTAAATTGAACCATTCAAACAAACTTTTTTCGTAAATGAATCAGTATTTTGAAATGGAATCGTGTAAATGACTGATTTAATTGAATTGTTCAAATGAAGCAATTTGCTTATATTTGCACTGATTGATTTAAATGAACCGTCTGAACAAGCCTATTTGCTCAACTGATTTAGCATTATGGACAGATTTATTAAATTGATACTAAACATCTAAACAACCATAATTGCTCAAATGAATCAGTATTCTGAAATGACTTATGACATGAAACCAATTTGCAATTTTTGGACTTGATTTAATTAAATCTTCAAACAAATTGCTTATATGAATTGCTGTTTTGAACTAGTTGATTTAAATGAACCATGCAAACAATCTTATTTGCTCAAATGAATCAATATTTTGAACCGGTTCACTAAATTGAACCTCGAAAAGAAACCATTTACTCAAATGGATCACTATATTGAACAGTTTGATTAAACTGAACTATTCAAACAAAGCATGAATCAGTGTTTTGAACTGGTTGATCTATAGGAACCGCCTGAACATACTTACTTGCTCAACTGAATCAGTATTTTGAACTGGTTCATTAAAAGGAACCATCTCAAATGAATCATTTGTCTCAGCACTATTATTTTGCTGCTGTAAAAAAGCAGCTTGGATAGTTAAGCTGCTCATCCACGGCTGTCAACACCATCTTATCAGCCCGCTTTAACCTTTCTTTCTCCTCTCCTTCATTCAAGATGTCACTCTTTAAACCCATCTGTCATTCTCTCCATATATATATTCCTCAGTGTTTATGGACTGAAATCTGACAGGAGTGAAAACGCAGATGTGAACGTGGTGTGCGATCAGCCTCCGACTGTTCCTTGGCCTGCAAACACTCGTTTAGCAGAGATTTGCTCAAACAGAGGGATGGATGGAAATCTTGGCCGTCCTGACCAGACAAAACGATCATTTAGAAGATTCACCTAGAGCGTTGAGCGCTCTGTTTGCATAGCTGCTCTCTTTTTATGCCTGTGTGTGTGTGTTTGTGTGTATGGATGTCTTGGGCATTAAAATGAGTAGTTTGTGAAGGCCTGGCCTGGGTAATTGGCACCGTGTGTTGGATGAAGGTCGTATGAAGACTGCCTCAGAATCCCAAGTAGGGATGGGAATCGTACGAAAAAGAACGATTATGCCTCCGAGTTTGTTCTTGATTGCATTTAACTTGTAGATTCAATAGTGCTGTAGCACAAGGGAGAACAATATAGCACTGCAACCCTGTATGACTTCCTTTCTTCTGTGAAACACTAAAGGAGATGGGAAAGATAAAAAACTTGGGTGGGGGGGGGGACTATCCCTTTAAACTTTTCAGCTTTAATTATGAATGTTATGGTGTAACATTCTCCCAGTAGTTTGAGTTTATTCACTTCGACGTGTCCAGTCAGCTTCTACATCGTCGTGAAGTTGTTTATGTGACTGTTACAGCGTAGTCATTTTTTTATGTATGTGGATGAGTAAAAGAACATTTCAACTTTAATTATTTAATTTAATTATAATTATGAAGTTGTTTATGTGACTTAACGAGTCAAATGCCATTCGGGAAAATTTTACCGGTTCTTTATTCTGAGTCCTACAAGAATTCTTTCTTTCTTTCTTTCTTTCTTTCTTTCTTTCTTTCTTTCTTTCTTTCTTTCTTTTTTTCTTTCTTTCTTTCTTTCTTTCTTTCTTGCTCTTTTGACTAGTTCTTAATTCCCAATCCACGTACAAAACTTCAGCTAATATTTCCCAGATTGAGCAGTCAGTTTTTTTTATATATATTTTTTTAAAACATTTTAGTCAACATTTTAATTTAAAATTTACGTATGATGATTAAAAAATTAAAAAATCTACCAACAACGTAGTCAATTGATTTATTCAATTTTCTTTTCTTTTCTTTTTTAATTTTTACATTTTTAATTTTTTTCTATTTTTTTCTTTCATCAACATTTTAGTCAACATCTTAATTTAAATTGTACATATACACTGATTCAAAAGTAAAAAAATCTACTGATTGCATAGACCATTTATGTCAGCTATCCGCATCAATGCGTTCACTTGTTTATGTATTTACATATATTCACATGTGGCCATATTTGTAATTTGTAATTGTCCCCAAGTAGCTTACGTTTACATTTAATCATTTAGCAGACGCTTTTATCCAACAAATGAGGAGAGCAATAGAAGCAATCAAACCAGCAATAGAGCAATAATACAAGTGCTGTGACTAGTGCCAGTTAGTCTAGGCCAAAATTATCGATTTTCCTTTTATGCCAAAAATCATTAGGATATTAAGTAAAGATCATGTTCCATGAAGATATTTTGTAAATTTCCTACCGTAAATATATAAAACATTAATTTTTGTGAGTGAATGCTGCACAATCGTGAACATAAATGGACATAAACATAAAATCTCAATTTCAACAAACTGACCCGTGTGACTGGTTTTGTGGTCCAGGGTCACATATAGAATAGTAAGTAAGGAGTATAGCTTACAGGAATGGATTTACATGACAGAAAACTAGTTGTCATTTTGGTTATAGAATTCAGTTGTTCTTCCATTTAATAGCGTGCGTAAATGTGTGTGTGCACGCAACCGTATTGAGCCCTCCAAACAGGACTGACAGCCGTATTCTGCTGCTGTGTGAATGTGACACACTCAGAAACACACTAGGCCACTCAACCTCCCCCAGTCACAAACAGCCTCATTCAGAATTAATGGCACGTTCCTAATCAGCGGAGTGTACGAGGGCCACTGAGCTGTTCCACATGTGCAGGAGGAGCGTCAGATCAAGTTAGAGAAGGACAAAGCCTCTTTCTGCACACAGGTGTATGCGAGTGAAGTGTTAAAGCGATCTCCCCCTCTCCGAGCGGGACGCTTGAGTGAGAGTCTTTGTGCTGATGCAGCGTTTGCCACGTCTGGCACTTGCTCTGTTTGTTTACGTCTGGATCGTAATTGAAAAGGCCGTTTAGGCCGGTCAATCGTCACGCGCACGCAATGTTTGTGCTTCAAAAATCTGTCAGAAATATGGATTTCCAATGGGAAAGAAGGGACACACAAAATTATTTAATTTTAAATAATAATTTTAAATAGTAAAGTCATTTTCTGAAGACATGTAATTGGTGTTTGGTGGTTTTAGGGCATTTTAAGGTGTTTTTGGTGGGTTTAGGGCATTTTAGGCTGTTGTGGGTGGTTTTAGGACATTGCTAGATGGTTGT
Source organism: Abramis brama (assembly GCF_963993115.1). Lineage (NCBI taxonomy): Eukaryota > Metazoa > Chordata > Actinopteri > Cypriniformes > Leuciscidae > Abramis > Abramis brama. The sequence continues at coordinate 30,756,370 of NC_139982.1, forward strand.
TAGCGTGTTGTGGGTAGTTTTAGGTAATTTTAGGGTGTTGTGGGTGGTTTTAGGGCATAAGGTGCATTTCTACATGTAATTTAGGGCATTTAAGGTGTTGTGGGTTGTTTTAGGGCATTTCTAGATGGTTGTTAGGGTGTTGTGGGTAGTTTTAGGGCATTGTTAGGGTTTTGTGGGTGGGTTTTAGGGTATTTTAGGGTATTTTTGGTGGGTTTAGGGCATTTTAGGGTGTTGTGGGTTGTTTTAGGGCATTTCTAGATAGTTGTTAGGGTTTTGTGGGTGGGTTTAGGGCATTTTAGGGTATTTTTGGTGGGTTTAGGGCATTTTAAGGTGTTGTGGGTGGGTTTTAGGGCATTTTAAGGTGTTTTTGGTGGGTTTAGGGCATTTTAAGGTGTTGTGGGTGGGTTTTAGGGCATTTTAAGGTGTTTATGGTGGGTTTAGGGCATTTTAGGGTGTTGTGGGTGGTTTCATGGCATTTCTAGATGGTTGTTAGCGTGTTGTGGGTAGTTTTGGGTCATTTTAGGGTGTTGTGGGTGGTTTTAGGACATATGGTTGCTAGGGTGCTCTTGGTGCTTTCTAGTAGGCTTCTTACTATGTACTGTAAATGGACTCCTAAATGTCTCTGTGATCTTCTGGTCCGGTCTCTTCCGCTTTCTGGTCCAGCAGGTGAAAAGGGTGCTTCTGATGACTTAGTAAAGTGACAGCACACAGTGAAATCCCAATCCTTGAGTAGCAGAACTAGTAATAGTGATGTTTTAACCAGTAACCCCCACCTCCACCCCCTGGCTGCTTATCAACCCTGATTTGGCCGTTGTAGGGGCTCTAATTGTTTGGTTTCACAGTCTTTAGTCTGCGTGGAACTAATTCTGTCTGGGCATGCAGCTTAATTCTTCACACTGGCCTTAAGCTGCGTCTCAAAGCCCCCCATCCAACAGCAACACCCCGACCCCCCAAACCACATTACATTCTTATCCTCCTTTACTTAGTGTCTCCAACACTGAGGGGTTTGTGCACTGAGTAATTCCTCCAAAATCCATACGCCATTCTTGGAGGTTTAGCCGTTCTGGCGTTGAGGCCAGTGCTGGCAATTGAGCCACGTGTCAGCAAATCAGCAGAAATCGGCTTATGAAACGACCTAAATGTTGATGTGAAAGACAGGTGAGCCTCACAAAAAACAATAGGGTGCTACCGTACCAAATATAGAGTGTTTTTTTGTTGTTGTTGTTTTTTGCACTATGGAGTTACCGTGTTACTTCAGGATTATTTACATACTATTACCCCTCGGGTGCTGTTTGTTCAGTTTTGACTGAAAAGTTTTACGTTTATTTTTTATTTTTTTACTTCATCAGAATGGTACTAAACCTGGTAAAGGTTTTGGACTTTGTTGTGTGAACACACAAAAAAAATCATGGACATGATTTGAAAAAGTTAAAAGGTAGATATCAAACTTAAATTTTGAACAGAGCTTTATGACTTTTTTTTCTCTCACAGTTTTAGAGTAAAACATGTTTAGGAAAATATGTATTTCATATAAAATACATTTTTAATGTTTAAACTTTAATAATTTGAACCCAGAGGGTTAAAGTATTTATTGATATTTTAATTTATTAAAAATTATTTTTATATTTTAAATTATTTATATATATATGTGACCTGATCCAGCAAAATGAGTCACAGTGACCCAAATTTCAAAATTGAGATTTTGGTATTAATGGAAAGAGGAGACCATAAGCTTTCAAATGATATCCAAGTCAAAGTCATACCTTGAATGGTTGTAAAGATATACACATTTGAATTATGGTCGTCTGTCCTCTTTTTCCAATTGAAAACCTGAGAAAATCGCTTTTAAAGTTTTTTGCCCGTTTTTTGTTGATATCTTTCAAAATCCATTGCATTTAAAGGGATAAACTATTTATTGTACAGCTTAATTTGACCAAAGACATTAATATATGCTATTAAACCAGACTGAAGCTCAAATTATTTTAAAGTTTTTATTTTAATAAATAATTTAAAAGGCACTTTTACAAACATTTACTAAAATCAGAAAGATTGAACAGAGGTGCTACAGTTTTCCTTGAGAGGGTGTGTGTGTCTCTCTCTCTCTCTCTGTGTGTGTGTGTGTGTGTGTGTCTGTGTGTGTGTGTTTGTGTCTGTGTGTGTGTGTGTCTGTGTGTGTGAGAGAGAGAGAGAGAGAGAGAGAGAGAAAGTGAGAGAGGCAGAGAGACAAGGAAACAGAGAACAAAATAATGTTAGCCTATGCAATATCTTTGTGTAGGCTAGTTGACAATAACAGTGTAACACATTCATAACGGAGATACCAACAGTTAAATATTGGGTTAAAATAAATCAAACACATTGTAATGGATTCTCCTTGCAGATAAATACACTCACAGAATAATTGCACTCACTCACATCCATACACGATAAATACCACAGGGCTGTCACTGCTGTCATCAGAGGATGACCATCTCCAGATCCAAAACAATCACTGACTAGCCTTAGATACTCTTGATGACCCGCAGCAGAGCTTAGGTTAGAAGCCTCTAGTGAGTTCAACGCTTTTGGCGACTTTGCTCTCTTTTGACAGCGACATTTCTCAAATTAATAATATTTAATCTTTCTGAGGAGATCAGCTAGCTTGTTTACACAGCGCTACGAGTCTGACAGGAGGATGGCTGGACCAATCGCGTGCCGGTCAGTCGAAACGGGGCTTCCCATTGACAAATGATCAGCGTTTGTGTACATTTCTAAGCTTTTTGATTGGTTCTATACAACGTGAAACACCATATTTGGAGAGCAGAGACATTTGAGGGGATTCCCGGGGAATGCTCAGACGTGACGAGAGGAGTTGAGAAAAGCAATATTCATTTTCAGCGAATTTAGTAAAACTTTGTAAACTTTATTAGTCATTTAAATGCCTTTACTCAATTATCTGGACCACGAAACTTTAGGAGATTATTTTTGAATGTCTGTTCTTTGAAATTTAGCAAAAAAAAAAAAAAAAATTCAAATTATTATTTCATTGTTTTTCCACATAATCGGCCCATATCTTAAAATGGAACGTTGCGACTTCCGACTCATTTCGCCAGATCGGGTCACATATATATATTCAATTAAATGCAAGTTTTAGTCATTTTTTATGTGCTTTTAAATTTTTTTTTTGATTTATATTCATTCAGTTGCAGGAATTTTAATACTTTTTTTTTTTTTTTACTAATAATAGTACTATATTTAATGTAGTTGCCAATGCAACATATCTAATTTTCGTTTTTAATTGAATATTTCTATTTTATTTAATTTTAGCTTTATATCAATTAACAAAAATGTTTTTTTAATAATTGTACTTTTACTAACAGTAACAACACTAGCCGATAATACCATGTTATTCTTTTAAAGTTGTACTTGATATGCTAGTTTTAATCATTCCGTACTCTAATTTATTTCAGATTAGCATGGTAATACCATTTTATACCCAGCTTTTTTATGAGGGGAAATTGCTAAAAATCTGAAAGTATGAGAGTTTGATTATGACAGATGTGTTGTGAAGGTTAGCGGACGGTGCTCATGGGGAAATCTGCTATCAATTTTGTTTTAGAAACAGCGCGATTGAGTTTCTCCTGTGCGTGTTTACCGGCTTGTCTTGATTAGCACTGTGGAAATAAGACCTGGAAAAACACCTGACTCAGCCATCTAGTGTCGTCATATAGCGTGCGCTCGCTCTGATAGCTGTGATTGAATCACACTACGCTACTCTGAGTTTCTGAAGCGAGTTTACGTCTGATTCACGAGAGCATTCGTCCTTCCTCCCTGAATCCAACCGTACCACCAATAACAAGCTCAGTTATTCCCAATTATTCCCAATGTTATTCCAGCAGGTTTGCGAATCACTAAATCATTTCTACAGTGTGCTTAAATCAAACGATTTGTCTTTATTAAACCTGCCATTTAGACATTATAGTGCAGGTTTTGCATCACAACATGACAAAAACAGCCCTTTTTCATATAATTATGAGGTGTTTATAATGTGAACTATGAGCATCAAGTCATATTTAAAGTGTTCAGTTTTACTATAAAATTGTATTTTATTTTATTTTATTATTGTTTTATTTTTTATTTTGTGACATAAGTGACAATGAGATAATGTATAAAATTTTATTTTAAAATGATTTAATTCTATTTTTTAGATTAAATCTGATTTAATAAGTTGCATAAGTGACAGTCAGATAAGTGGCAAACATTTTATTTTAGTTTAGTTTAGATTTTTAATTTAATTTAATTTAATTTTATTTTATTTTTAATTTAATTTAATTTAACTTTATTTTATTTTATGACAAAAACAGCCCTTTTTCGTATATATACATTATGAGGTGTTTATAATGTGAACTATGAGCATTAAGTCATATTTAAAGTGTTCAGTTTTACTATAAAATGTTATTTTATTTTATTATAATTTTATTTTTTATTTTGTGACAATGAGATAAGTGGCAAAGGCCAGGTATAAAATTTCATTTTATTTTAAAATTATTTAATTCTATTTTTTAGATTAAATCTGATTTAATAAGTTGCATAAGTGACAATCAGATAAGTGGCAAACATTTTATTTTAGTTTAGTTTAGTTTAGATTTTTTATTATTTTATTTTATTTTATTTATTTATTTTATTTATTATTTATTATTATTATTATTTTTTTTTTTTATTATTATTTTATTTTTTATTTTTTTAGATTTACCACCAATAACAAGCTCAGTTATTCACAATTATTCCCAAAGTTATTCCAGCAGGTTTGTGATTTGTCTTTATTAAACCTGCCATTTAGACATTATAGTGCAGGTTTTGCATCACAACATGACAAAAACAGCCCTTTTTCATATGCCTAAATTATGAGGTGTTTATAATGTGAACTATGAGCATTAAGTCATATTTAAAGTGTTCAGTTTTCCACGATGATAAAGAGCAGCATGAAACGAGGGCTCAGAGGTCAGGATGAACACAAAGCGTGCTCTGAAGACCCAGATGACTGTCTGTTTTTAGCTCGACTCAGAGGAGGTCTGGACTTCCTTATTTTCATCTTTTTAGAGGTTTTTAAAGCACGACTGACACCATTTTTCCATCTCTGCGGTCAGATGTGTTAACCAGACCCTTATTTAACTGGGTTAAGTCTGGAGAGACTTCACATGCACGCCGCACACATGCACGCTTTTAACTTTCAAGTGCATGAACTAAGCTACGATCTTAATGATGTGCGTCAAGGGTTAAAGTTTGTTTGGCACAATCACGTTTCATGTTGTAAAATCATGACGTGTCACGTTTGAAACTCTCAGCGTTTGCTATAGTGAAGCTAGCTCTTCTCATTCATGTCACGGATAGGTTCCCATAGCGATTTCTAGAAAAAAGGATGTTTCCTTGACTATTGTTTGCGGAAGTGTGTGTGTGTATGTGTGTGTGTGGGGTGCTGTATCGTAACCTAGATATTATTTTTAGCTTGTATGAGGCAGAAGTGAAGCATGCATTTAAAATGTTCTCTCATAGGAACAAGTGTTTTGTCTGTACAGCATCAAAGCAATAAAGTAAAACCACAAGTTCTCGCATGCAAGCACTCATAAAACATCTCTGCTTTTCATTCTCTGTTCCCTCTTTCTACATTAGTCACTTTCAACTGTTATCTTATATAAGTGGCAATCAAATAAGTTGCAAAGACCAAGTATAGTCTAAAATCTTATTTTATTTATCATATATATATATATATATATATATATATATATATATATATATATATATATATATATAATTTTTTTTTTTTTTTTGATTAAATCAGATTTGTTCGGTTTAGATTAGATAAGTGGCAAATGGCAGGTAAATAATTTATTTTATTAAAAAAAAAAAAAAAAAAAAAATATATATATATAGTAAATCAGATTTGTGATATAAGTGCAGTCAATTGGCAAATGTATATTGGCAAATTGGCAAAAATATATCTTTTTTCTTTTTTTAGATTAAATCAGATAAATTGCATAAGTGACAAACATTTTATTTTATTTTATTTTTTAATCTTAATTTTTTTTAGGTAGACATTAGACTTTTTTTTTTTTTTTAATGGATGTTCTTGTCTTGTGTTGTTCTTCGTAATCTTTTATCAAAATATAATTATTAATCTCTGACACAACTTTTCTTTAGAGATGATGTCATATAAGTTTTAACCAATGTGTGCCGGTGTTTTTTTCCGGAGGGGAATAATTGTTGATCGACTTTCTAATAGAATATCCTGTTGTCACATTACGGAAGTGTTGGACTGTTTTAGTGCATCTCCTCCTGTCTTTCTGTCTAATAAGTGTGTACGTGTCCACTAGAGTCATTTACTAAGCATTTCCTCCTGACACACACACACACACACACACACACACACACTTCAATCTCTTTTTGAAGACGGTGAGGTTTGATCTCTGTTTGCTGACAGCACAAGTTCAAGTGTTTGAAGTTTTCCCGCTCTCCATCTCTCCATCTCTTCATCTCTTCCTCAAACACACTAAACCTCTATAGATCCTTAATTCCACTTGCAGAAAAAGTCACAGCTCTCCCCAAAACACAGGAATAAAATTGTTTTTATTTGTTACTTTTCAGCAAATTAAGCCTGATTTTATACCATTATGTTTTGACATTATTTTCATGATAATTAATCACATATTCACCCTAAATTCACCTAAAAAAAATAAAAAAATAAATCTCTCTCTCTCTCTCTCTCTCTCTCTCTCTCGCTCTCTCTCTCTCTCTCTCTCTCTCTCTCTCTCTCTCTCTCTATATATATATATATATATATATTAGTTTTAAATTTTAAAATTTTCAATGGTGATTCTCATAACTATATAATAATAATATTCATACTTAATTATTAAAATGATTTATTTTATTTTCATTTACAATTTAAATAACATTGTTTTTCCACATTAATGTAAAATGAATGAGATTATTATTGCGGAAATGAAAAATGAGGGTTTAATTGTCATGAAATAATCTTGATGGCTCTAAAAAACCCGAACTAAATGATTTCTTTAAGTTGTTTTTGGGGTGAAATATACGAGCATGGCATGTTTTCACGACATTCACCTAAAAAACCCTCAGATCAGACACGCCCGTCTCCGACAGACCCGTTCTGTTCATGTCCAATCATTATCTTTCATCTCCAGCGCTTTAATTGACCGCGTTTCTGTTATTTTAGCTGCGAGTCGTTTAATGTGAAATATTAATCAGGGTTTCCATTCATGAAATCTCCGCAGCTCCACATTCCCCTTTCAAGGGCTTCGTTCGGCCTGGAAAAATATGCTTTGTGAGCGTGCGGAATAAAATATCTACGTTAAGTGCTGCAAAACTTTCCTAATCAAACAAAGCTGCATTAAATAGCGCGGGCTTGCAGCGGGAACGCTTTGAGAAATATTAACTTTGGACGCCGGCCAGATTCCTCCAGCACTCTTGCCAAATGAAGACTCTTTCAGGCCTGGGGATTCTCAGGAGGATTTGGGAAAAGTGCACATGGGTGTAAATGTATATATTGAGATTTGCCTGGTTGACGCAGGTGTGTGTAGAGTATGTGTGTTTAAGCAGCTGGAGGTGTTGGCAGACGCCTGTCTCTCACGCTGATGGCCCGAGTCCAGATTTACACTGGTTTTACACCGCTGGAGGTGGGAATGTGTTGAATCGGGGACACGTTAGACACTTTTGAACTGAAACATGAAGTCCAGCCATCGGTGAAGTGTTTCCCTTATTTGCAGCTTTAACCCTCTCTCAGTGTGTGTTAAAGTTCTGCACGTGCTCTTTGTGCCACAGCTGGTTGTGGATATGAGAGCGCTGAAACTGGGAAATCTGGGATGTTTTTAAAGCATTTCTGAGTTAAACCTGATTAAATGAAGAGTTCATGTGGATCAGTCCTTTTGAACTGCCAGTTTTATTGATTTGATGATTCATTTGCATCATTACTCAATGTTTTTGGAGGTCTGTATGAACACCAAAATATTTTATGAATGAGAAATATTAATTTGAATTAATTTCATATATATATATATATATATATATATATATATATATATATATATATATAAAATAAAATTTATATAATAAAATGTTTATATATATGTATATATATATATATATATATAAAATAAAATTTATATAATAAAATGTTTATATATATATATATACACTCACCTAAAGGATTATTAGGAACACCATACTAATACTGTGTTTGACCCCCTTTCACCTTCAGAACTGCCTTAATTCTACGTGGCATTGATTCAACAAGGTGCTAAAAGCATTCTTTAGAAATGTTGGCCCATATTGATAGGATAGCATCTTGCAGTTGATGGAGATTTGTGGGATGCACATCCAGGGCACGAAGCTCCCGTTCCACCAAATCCCAAAGATGCTCTATTGGGTTGAGATCTGGTGACTGTGGGGGCCATTTTAGTACAGTGAACTCATTGTCATGTTCAAGAAACCAATTTGAAATGATTCGAGCTTTGTGACATGGTGCATTATCCTGCTGGAAGTAGCCATCAGAGGATGGGTACATGGTGGTCATAAAGGGATGGACATGGTCAGAAACAATGCTTAGGTAGGCCGTGGCATTTAAACGATGCCCAATTGGCACTAAGGGGCCTAAAGTGTGCCAAGAAAACATCCCCCACACCATTACACCACCACCACCAGCCTGCACAGTGGTAACAAGGCATGATGGATCCATGTTCTCATTCTGTTTACGCCAAATTCTGACTCTACCATCTGAATGTCTCAACAGAAATCGAGACTCATCAGACCAGGCAACATTTTTCCAGTCTTCAACTGTCCAATTTTGGTGAGCTCGTGCAAATTGTAGCCTCTTTTTCCTATTTGTAGTGGAGATGAGTGGTACCCGGTGGTGTCTTCTGCTGTTGTAGCCCATCCGCCTCAAGGTTGTGCGTGTTGTGGCTTCACAAATGCTTTGCTGCATACCTCGGTTGTAACGAGTGGTTATTTCAGTCAAAGTTGCTCTTCTATCAGCTTGAATCAGTCGGCCCATTCTCCTCTGACCTCTAGCATCAACAAGGCATTTTCGCCCACAGGACTGCCGCATACTGGATGTTTTTCCCTTTTCACACCATTCTTTGTAAACCCTAGAAATGGTTGTGCGTGAAAATCCCAGTAACTGAGCGGATTGTGAAATACTCAGACCGGCCCGTCTGGCACCAACAACCATGCCACGCTCAAAATTGCTTAAATCACCTTTCTTTCCCATTCTGACATTCAGTTTGGAGTTCAGGAGATTGTCTTGACCAGGACCACACCCCTAAATGCATTGAAGCAACTGCCATGTGATTGGTTGATTAGATAATTGCATTAATGAGAAATTGAACAGGTGTTCCTAATAATCCTTTAGGTGAGTGTGTATATATATATATATAAATTTATATAATAAAATGTTTATATATATATATATATATATATATATATATAAATAATAAAATGTATATAATAAAATGTTTATATATATATATATATATATATATATATATATATATATATATATATATATATGTGTGTGTTTATGTATGTATGTCTACATAGTCTAACTAAAGATAAATAAAGTCTAACTAAAGATATATATAATTATAAGAAATATAATATAAATAAAAAATGCCTTCCTATATCTATAATAATAAATGCAATTAATAGTAATAATAATAAAATTCGTATAAATATAATATAAAAAACTGAATTGTTTAGACATATTTAGAATAGTGTACAGTTTTTTTTAATTTTTTTTATTATTATTTTGGGTTTTTATTGTATTATTGTAAGAAAGAAAATATAATATAAAAAAATACCTTCCTATACCTATAATAATAATAAATGCAGTTAATAATAATAATAACAATACATTCACTTATTTGAGAGAAATAAATCTGAATTAAAGCTGCAAGCAGTGATGAAAGGGCCCTTGCACTCGTGCCATCGTCACTCGGTGGCTTTAGGAAGACAGAGCATGGTTGGGCAATGTGCATTTAAGGAGGTATATATAGTAGTTGCTAGCATGTTTAGTATGTTTCTAGCATGCTTAGTACACAATAGTTATGTGGTTAGTACTGCATTACTGTGTTAACCATGTCAGTTTCTGTTGCCAGTAGGTGGGGCTATGTCTATATCTGAATATCGCTATGTAGGTGTGTTCAGTGCAGGACTTTTATCAAACATGTGAAGTTTGGGGCAAATTGGACATTGTATGCTTGAGTTACAACAACTTCCTTTAGCATTTCTAGCATGTTTTATGATGTTTCTAGCATATTACATATTAATTTTGAGGTAGATTGGACATTGCATGCCTGAGTTACAGCAAATTCATATTTAATTGCAGTAATAGCATGCTTTAACACTTAGCTAAGTATTTGATAGCATGTTTCTAGTATGTTGTTAGCATGTTTAGCACTTGCTGACACTTTTTTATATGTTATCAGGAGTCCACAACAGTGTTAAACGCTATGACTATATCTGAATATGAGCATGGACTTGTGTTCAGGAGATAACTCTTATCAAACGTGTGAAGTTTGGGGTAGATTGGACATTGTATGCTTAAGTTACAACAACTTCCTTTAGCATTTCTAGCATGCTTTAAAACTTAGCTATGTGTTGCTAGCATGTTTCTTGCATATTACATATTAAGTTTGGGGCAGATTGGACATTCCATGCCTGTGTTACAGCAAATTCCTATTTAATTGCAGTAATAGCATGCTTTAGCACTTAGCTAAGTGTTTGCTAGCATGTTTTAGCATGTTTCTAGTATGTTGTTAGCATGTTTAGCACTTGCTGGCACTTTTTTATATGTTATCAGGAGTTCACAATAGTGTTAAACGTGCCACTTCCTGTTGCCAGCACGGCAACGGTGCTCACAGCATCGGTGCTCGGGCCCTAATTACTAAAAAGTCATAACTGTATAATATATAACATTATGGCAATGCAGTTTGCATATTTATAAATGCATTAATGGAACCATACGACTGACTAATTAATACTTATAAATCAGTGAATAATGGATTATGAGCATGTGCATTAAAAAAGCAAATGCATGACTTGCAAGAAATACAAGGAATTATAAAAAATATAAATGCAACTATGTCTTATAATGCATTATGGGTCTTTATAAATATATTTATAGAATAGTAATACTCATAAATAAGTATAAATGGAGCTATAATTTCAAATAAAAAAAGTTTTAAGCCACTTCAGAGTAAAATACATAAATCATAAAAAATACATAAAAAGGTTGTAAAGTATTGAAATATCACCCAACACAACAGACAGATTGTGTTTGCTCGGTGAATAACCGTAATGCTTCATTCAGGATGGCAAACGGACGACTCTTTTTTTCATCTGTTGCAGTGCATTAGTATATGTGATGTTATCAGACACATCTTACTTAAAATAATGGCGTTTTGTAATGTTTTATAAGGTCTTTGTGTGGTTCTAATGTTCCTATCACACCCTGGCAGTGATGTTTACTGACTTGCTATTGTGCGCGTCTCTATGTCTCTCTCAGTTTTATTTGAATATGAATAGCCCTCGGCCTGGCGGAGTGCTAGTTATACAAATTAGCATCATTGATGTAAAGTCGGTGGTTACACGCTGAAGACGGAGTCACTGGCCCCTGTTTATGTGCACATTGTTTCACACAATGGCTAATTTTCGTGCCGCGCTCTGATTGGACGAGATGTGCTTAATTTGTTTACGCTCAGATTGATGAATTACCACGTCCACCTATGGGATTTAAAATAATAATTCTCAGGCTCCGTCTGTTGTGAGTTCAATCAAATTACATCCATGTGGCCTTTCAGACTGTTATTTTTTGTGTTTTTGTAATTCCCACTAGCGTTCTTCCCACGGGATGTGAGCGGCACGTATCCGAACGTCAGCCAAACTGAGGCCCGTTTAACGGCCTCTGTTTGTCCGAGTCCTGAGAGCTGAATGGCGTGGAGTTAAACAAATGGAGAGACTCCTCTATCACCTCTTCTATCTCTCTCTGAGCAAACAAGCCTCGATCGGCCAGACCAGCGCAAACAGCTCTCGCACAA
>NC_139982.1:30770958-30788458 GCF_963993115.1 Abramis brama
AAATTGGGAAAAAGGGGCTCTTAGTTTTCCAGAGGATTAATTTGCACTAAAGTCTGCTGGATTCTTGTTCAGGATATTAAAGGATTTTTTAAAGTAATAATTAATATTTAATATCCAGTGACAATAATAATAAATGTAGGCTATTCTTGCCTCCTGGTCAAACTCACACATGTGTGGACCATGTCTGCGCTGGCAGAAGTTTCCGGAAAGCCCTCGTCCGCATGGATTCACACGTTTAGGGGTATTTCCCAGCACTGACTCAACCAGAAAACTTCCGTTCGCATAACGGTCAAGCTAAACAAAGCCAGCGGGATTAACCGGCGCTGTTTAAACAGCCGGTGACCTGGACCCTGTTGACTCGGGATGCCACGGCTCTACCAACAAAACCATGGGATGGGACAGGCATCGTGTGGGGTGCGCTCGCATGCTTCAGGCCTGAAACTCCATACAAATGTCTTTGTTGTGTTATGAAATATGTCCGACTGCAATTCATAATGCAACACAAGCTCGTTCTTAGCATTGCTGCACTGTGTTGATCTGAGGGCTTCATTACATCATTCATATACACACACACAAAAATGTATATATTTTATATCATATTTATTTTATAATATTTTATTCAATTTAGTTTGTTCTATTTATTATAGAAAAAATGCAATAATTAAATAAAAATGTAATCTTATGAGCTGTATGACTCAAAAACCTCTGCGTTCTGTGTCTTGCACAAATGGTTTCTTGCTTAGTAGTGTAAACATACATCGTTTTTTATCCACGGAGAACAAACAGAAACAAAAAATAGTTCGACATGATGACAGAGTGAGGAAATATTGACAACAATAACATTTGTTGTTAAGCATTATTGTTAAATATTAAAGACAATAAGTATTTTTTAAATAAAAAATATTTCTTTACTATCCTGAACAAAAATCCAGCAGACTTTAGTGTAAATTAACTATTAAATAATATATGATTTATTACTATTTTACAAAAATAAATAAATAAAATAATAATAATAATATATATTTACAAAATCTTGTGTCATATATATAATATTTACATTTATATGTATAACTTATTTAACTTATTAAATACAAATAGGATATAATAAAATAATGACAATATAATTAAGAGTTCATCTATAATAACAAAATCATATAAATTGTATAATAAACCATTAAATGTACTGTGTGATGCCTGTGTCCATCATCAGAGCTGCTCCATATGAGTGTCGGATGTGAATGTAAGGTGGATCTGCTCTTCCCCTGTGGATCTTCCCTCTGGATCTGCTTTTCCCAGTGGATTTGCTCTTCCCTGTGGATCTGCTCTTCCCTGTGGATCTGCTTTTCCCAGTGGATTTGCTCTTCCCTGTGGATCTGCTCTTCCCTGTGGATCTGCTCTTCCCTGTGGATCTGCTCTTCCCTGTGGATCCCTGTGGATCTCTTTCGATCTGCTGTTCCCTGTGGATCTGCTCTTCCCTGTGGATCTGCTTTTCCCAGTGGATCTGCTCTTCCCAGTGGATCTGCTCTTCCCTGTCGATCTGCTCTTCCCTGTGGATCTGCTCTTCCCAGTGGATCTGCTTTTCCCAGTGGATCTGCTCTTCCTTGTCGATCTGCTTTTCCCAGTGGATCTGCTCTTCCCAGTGGATCTGCTCTTCCCTGTGGATCTGCTTTTCCCAGTGGATCTGCTCTTCCCTGTGGATCTGCTCTTCCCTGTGGATCTGCTTTTCCCAGTGGATCTGCTCTTCCCTGTGGATCTGCTCTTCCCTGTGGATCTGCTCTTCCCTGTGGATCCCTGTGGATCTCTTTCGATCTGCTCTTCCCTGTGGATCTGCTCTTCCCTGTGGATCTGCTCTTCCCTGTCGATCTGCTCTTCCCTGTGGATCTGCTCTTCCCTGTGGATCTGCTCTTCCCTGTGGATCTCTTTCGATCTGCTCTTCCCTGTGGATCTGCTCTTCCCTGTGGATCTGCTCTTCCCTGATCTGCTCTTCCCTGTGGATCTGCTCTTCCCTGTGGATCTGCTCTTCCCTGATCTGCTCTTCCCTGTGGATCTGCTCTTCCCTGATCTGCTCTTCCCTGTGGATTTGCTCTTCCCTGTGGATCTCTTTCGATCTGCTCTTCCCTGTGGATCTGCTCTTCCCTGTGGATCTGCTCTTCCCTGTGGATCTGCTCTTCCCTGATCTGCTCTTCCCTGTGGATTTGCTCTTCCCTGTGGATCTCTTTCGATCTGCTCTTCCCTGTGGATCTGCTCTTCCCTGTGGATCTGCTCTTCCCTGTGGATCCCTGTGGATCTCTTTCGATCTGCTGTTCCCTGTGGATCTGCTCTTCCCTGTGGATCTGCTTTTCCCAGTGGATCTGCTCTTCCCAGTGGATCTGCTCTTCCCTGTGGGTGGTTTTCATGGGACGCTGCCGTCGATTGTTGTTTTAGTCAAATCTCTTATCAAAACAAGCCTACTGGAGTCTGTATCTATAACATATGTGTGTGTGTGTGTGTGTGTGAGTGAGTGTATGACGGAAACTTCCCACAGTGTGCTGTGCATGTGTGTGTTTTAGAGCTTCCCATATACAAGGTTTATGTTGCGTTCGAGTATATGGAGTGTGTGTGGCTCAGGGACGATGATGACTTTCTGCCATAGGTAGTTTCAGCAACTTGGTTGGTAGTTTAGAGGCAATATTAGAGTTTCCAATATTCTGACAATTAATACATACATGCATGCATACATATTTAAATATATTCTCTGATTATATTTGTGTTGTTTCAAACCCATGTTACATTCTTTATTTGGAACACATACGATGTTTTGAACAACACTTGAAATGAAACTGAATGGGGATGTAAAAAAAAACAGCAATACAGACCAAAATAATGGGGGAAAAACTGCCTAAAAGTACCGTAACACTAGCTTGTGTGATTCATGCACAATATTCCAAGACTTCTGAAGACATATGATGCTTTATGTGAAAAACAGACCGAGTTTAAGCAGTTTTTAAGCTTGATGATTCATAAACAGTTATGAGACATGCAAGAGCCTGCATCATTGATTTTATGTTTTATTCAGTATATTATTATTTTTTATCATTGAAAATAAGAAAAAAATAAGTATGATATATATATATATATATATATATATATATATATATATATATATGCATGCATGTACTGTATGTATTAATTGCAAAATATTGGAAACATGCCTCTAAACTACCGAACAAGTTGCTGAAACTACCTATGGCAAAAAGTCATTATCTTGTATATACATGTATTATATATATATATTATTACACGATTTTCAAGCGAATAGCGATACAAATTTTCGTCCGTTCCTCACACAGATCTACCATATGACTTCAGAAGACTAGGAACGTAGTGCACGAGTCGTCATATTGACTATTGTAATGATGATTTTATGATTCTGCTTCTGTATCCCACATAAGCGAGTAAATGGTGATGAAGAGGGTTAGTTTCTCCTCGTCTCCGGTTGTTGGTTTGCTGCGGCTCAGAGATGTTTTGACAGGCTTTTTGGATTCATGGCTCAATGAATCAGAACTGAAACATTGTATTGTTATTCTATCAAGCGTTTAAACTCAGACAGGAAGGTCTCTGGCCGTGGGCATATTTTCCTCCATCACCATCAGCGCTCACTAAGGTAATGTAAGTCTGACGGAGGCATAAAGCCAGGGAATGGCGTTTCATCTTTGATTTGGAGACGTTATTCCAGGCCTGTGGATCTTTTTGATCCGGCGAACAGCTCGCCGCGTGGTCTTATCGAGCAGCACACATGGCTTACATTTAAACATTAAAGCTGATGATTATGAGATTAAATCTGCGTCCAAAGGTCACAGAGAAAGACTTAAAAGCTTCTGGAGTGAAGCTCGTCTCTTCTTGTACAGCCTGATTACAGGTTTGATGAACTGGAATGAACCGCCGGTTATTTGCGTAATATCTTGCATTGGATTTACTCCGAAAGCTTCCAGTCGAGTCAAAAACTAACCAAATCCTTTTGTGAATGTAGAGCAGGTACTGGAAATGCTAAAATATGACGTGTGCTCATAAAGCATGCAGTGTGTTATGGGTTATGAGGGCCCAGTGATAAACATACGCTGTTAAAATCTTTTATGGTGTGCTGAATATTGCTGTACTCACAGTAAAATGAGAAACGAGGTGACTGGGAAAGGAAAGCAGACCTGTTGCATTGCGTGCCACGTGTATCGGGCCGCCTTCGTTAATGGGTTAGTTAATGATATTTGCAATATTGCAAGATTCTAAAGGTTTCATGTTTCGATAAGTCTCTTCTGCTCACCAATGTATTTAATCAAATATACAGTAAAAACTGTAATATTGTGAAATATTATTATGTTTTCTGATTGAATATAATTTCAAATTGAATTTATTCCTGTGATCAAAGCTGATTTTTTCCCCCCACATTTTCCAGGATTATTTGATGACTATAAACTTTTTATTTGTAACAGAAATATTTTGTGATGTTATAAATGTCTTTACTGTCACTTTTGATCAATTTAATGCATCCTTAAAAAAAATCTTGCTGACCTCAAATTTTTAAGTGGTTTTGTACAAATTAAAAGTCTACAGCTTTTGTTTAATGCGTACAAACTTATGTTTATGTCTATAATGTGACCTAGAGCTGCACAATTCTGGATGAATTGAGAATCATGATTTTTTTTTCAATTTTTCAATTAGAGATCGCTATTTTCCTACCATTATGAATAGACAACTAAACAAAATATCATTTAATTTACTAGAGGTTCTGACAAAATGTTAAATGCTGCAGTCTATTTAAAAAAATAATAATTAATTTGATTTAAAGGGGTGGTATAATACCCTTTTCACAAGATGTAAAATAAGTCTCTGATGTCCCCAGAGTGTGTATGTGAAGTTTTAGCTCAAAATACCCAACAGATATTTTTATATAGCATGTTAAAATTGTCACTTTTTGAGGGTGAGCAAAAACACACCATTTTGTGTCTGTCCCTTTAAATGCAAATGAGCTGCTGCTCCCGGCACAGGGGGCGGAGCTTCAACAGCTTGTGTCCTTTTACCTCACACAGACATGCACTGAAAGTTTCAAAAACTTTTAGCCTTTTATGTTCAAATCGAAGTCAGAAAGATGGAGAGACTCAAGAAGAAGTGACAACATGTAGAAGCAACAGGACATTTCTGAATGGTTAGTTGGTGAATGTAGCTTATGTGTATGTGTCATTGATTAGCATATTCTGTCTTGATAATCTATAAATCGTGTTCAGGGGGCGGGGTTTATGTAAATTTTAGTGTTGGTGATGTCACTAACCCAGGAGGAATGTTGTGTAGTCTCTACCAGCCGTTTGTTGTAATCCTTAAAAAACGATTTCTTTAAAAGCAAATATCTCCCTTTGCTTTGAACTTTGAGCGTTGTAACTTTGCAGATGTTGTTTATGCTCAAACAGCAACATTACACACTAACTAAAGTTAGAAAAGTCAAATCATATTCAACCACCCCTTTAATTATAATAATAATAAAAAACATTTAAATGAATGATTCAATGACTCTTTCATAAAGGCTTTACTTGTTTCATTACTGGACTAATCAGTGTTTTTGAACAAATCTCTTGAATGAATGAATGAATGAATGAATGAATGAATGAATGATTGAATGAATCAACCACAAATACATTTTTAACAATCTCTTGTCGCCACCTACTGGTGTAACTCTGTAATACAATCTTTATTTGAAGCATCAAGTTACTTTCAAAAGGTGATTTCCTCTATTTTGAACAGAGACATCAGTGTTTATATCCAAACTACTGAATAACCTTTTATCCCAGTACTTCTGTGATAATTTGATTTATTGTAACACAGATACTGTGTAGTTGAAAAGAACTAAACAGACAACTGCTCTCTCTCTGGGTCACAACGCAGATCTGAATGTTCGCTGTGATCGAGCCTGTCACAGGTTTAATAGACAGAGCTGAATCGCACTCATTTACGAATAAGATCACGTGGGTGTTCGAATCAAGATCGCAATCTTGTGTGCAGTTCAAATGTGACCCCAAAAATTATTTGCACACTCTTAAAAGTAGTATGAATGTCACTGCATGATCACAAAATTTCAAAGCATGTCTAGAGCCAAAATCTCAATGCATAACGAGTTTTGAAAGAAGTTGTAAGTGAAGATGTGCGGACATGTGCTGGTCGGACAGATGAGTTTGCTCCGCTGCCCCCTGCGATAGACATCGGCCTGTTTAATATCCTGTTGGCTCCTCTCGTAGCCTCCCTTAGATGACACACACACACACACACACACACCGTAGGCGCTTCCTGAGCCGCAGCAGCGCTTCAGAATGACTTCATTTAGAAGGACAGCAGACGGTTATGGCTTGTGAACCCGCGCTGCTAATGAACCTCTGACGCTTTCACCTTCAATCTGTCCCTGAAACGTGTCCGTGATCACATGGTACAGAGCTTTTAAGCAAATAAAATATAAAATAAATAAATAAAAATAAATAAAATAAAAAAGTCAATTTACACTGCAAAAACAGAAACAGAAAATAAAGATGTTCTATACATTCTAAAATCAAGATACATTTACTTAATTTTTGTTTTCTGAAAAATGTATCATATAAACATCTGCCAGATATTTGTTCTTGTTTTAGGAATAAATTCACTTAATTTTATAAGTAAAAAGTAAAAGTTTCCTGATTTAAGAATGTTAAGATATTTTAATGAGACAAAAATGTGGATAGACTAAAAGGAATTACATTTTTAGATTGCAAATGTTAAAAATGTCATTTTCTAGCATAATTTTTCATGCACAGTGCATATGTTGACATTAGAAGCATCTTTTATAAACATATGCATCATCAAATGTATGCATTAAATCAAAATTGACCTTATTTACTTCCTTATTTCATGTTCCTTGTATCTAATGACTTTTAACCTTTGACCTTTTCTTTTTGGCTGACGTCACCTATGCGCCATTCATTCATATTAACCAATAGTAAATAACTATTTAGTCACTGTTTTTGGCTGCATGTTTTTTGTAGAATTTTCTGTTTCGCTCACGGAATATTTCAGATAAAATGAGTTTCATGTGGAGTTTTATCTATAGATGTGCTTTTGGAACAAGACGATTCAAATGCCAAAACTGAGAATTTTGAAAGTTGCCAAGATTTTGGGTTTCCTCAATCCTTCCAGAAATGTGTTTATCTGTGACTATTAAACAGTGTTTTCTTTGAGGGGTGATTTATAAAGTTTGCATGAGCAGAAAAATCACCTCTCTACTCAGTAATCAAATAAAAACCAGTGTGAAATCCAGTTCATGAATGGATTGTTCTGAATGAGTATTATAAATTGATTTAGCAGAGTGCGATGATACCTGGCAACTTCCAGGAACAAGCACTTCATCATTTATGGGAAAATTGCATTGATGTCAGTGTGTCTTGGCTGAGGTGTGTGTGTGTGTGTGTGTGTGTGTGACTTTATATTGTAAAAATGTGTAACAAACTCTCAGAATCTGGACACTGGTTGTCGCTTGCACACCATTCAAAATGCTGCAGAACTTAAATAAATAACTTCAATTCAATTCAAATTCAAAATTCAATTAAAAAAAGTTATTATCTATCAAACTGTGAAAGACATTTGTCTTAGGTTAAAAGGCTCACATATACACATCACAAAACACAATTAATCCAAAGAAAGTACCTTACAAATATGTAAATAAATAATCAAAGGCTTAACTAGTTTAATGTAGAAATCTTACTCTCTCTGACCTTTTCCCTTTTGGCTGACAATACATAATGTTTACCAAGAGTAAAATAACTTTAGTTGTATCCATGTTTTTTTGTTGAAAATCATTGAATATGTTTGAATATCCTGTTTTGCTCAGGAATATGTCAGATTATGAAGTAAAATGAGAAATGAATTCCAGAACTCCATTCTAGTACATTTACATCTCTGAATTACAGTCTAGATCCTATTCTGTTTCAGAACTCTCTTGACAACACTCTTTACTTAAGAACACTTTGAGCAGTTTTCATTGTAGAGCCCTGGTTGCATCTCATTAGAATTACAATGTTGCATCTCATTAGAATGTTGCATCTCATTAGAGTTAGAATGTTGCATCTCTTTGGAATGTTGCATCTCATTAGAGTTAGAATGTTGCATCTCATTAGAATGTTGCATCTCATTAGAGTTAGAATGTTGCATCTCATTAGAATGTTGCATCTCATTAGAGTTAGAATGTTGCATCTCTTTGGAATGTTGCATCTCATTGGAATGTTGCATCTCATTAGAATGTTGCATCTCATTAGAGTTAGAATGTTGCATCTCTTTGGAATGTTGCATCTCATTAGAATGTTGCATCTCATTAGAGTTAGAATGTTGCATCTCTTTGGAATGTTGCATCTCATTAGAGTTAGAATGTTGCATCTCATTAGAATGTTGCATCTCATTAGAGTTAGAATGTTGCATCTCTTTGGAATGTTGTATCTCTTTGGAATGTTGCATTGTTGGTGTCATTAGAATGTTGCATCTCATTAGAGTTAGAATGTTGCATCTCATTAGAATGTTGCATCTCATTAGAGTTAGAATGTTGCATCTCATTGGAATGTTGCATCTCATTAGAATGTTGCATCTCATTAGAGTTAGAATGTTGCATCTCATTAGAGTTAGAATGTTGCATCTCATTAGAATGTTGCATCTCATTAGAATGTTGGAATGAATCTGTATCTTAAACAGTTGTAAAACACATTCAGCTTTCAGTTTTTGGCACTTTTACAGTAAAGGAGCCGTTGTCAATGTGCTTGTGTCTGTACACACGTGTGTGTGTGATACTTCCCTGCTTAAGCACAACCGCTCAGCTGATGTGTGTGTGTGTTGCGCTGAAGGACACTTCATTAAATCAGCACACGTGTCGAGAGAGAGACTTCTCGTTTACTCCAGGGTTTTTGAATTGAATTGAGAATAGCATTTTTAAATTTAGAAAAAATAAAGGGAATTTAATTAACAAACAGGACGGAGAATTTCAGATTTTGAAAGCTAATTTCTCAAATTAGACGATCTGAGTGAATTTGAACATGTCATGGTTGTTGGTGTCAGACGGGCTGGTCTGAGGATTTCAGAAACTGCTGATCTACTGGTTTGGACAGTAGAAGACTGGGAAACATTGTTCAGGCTGGTGCTGTAATGGTATTTTCTTGGCACACTTTGGGCCTTTAGTACGAACTGAGCATCATTTAAACTCCACAGTCTTCCTGAGTATTGTTTCAGACCAGTGGCGGAACTAGAGTTTTATACATGGGGTGGCCAGGGGGTGGCCACTGCTACTTTCGGGGGTACACAGTACACACACACACACACACAGTGGAAAAGCTTATGGAAGGAATTGGGTCACTCTGTTTGTGTCTATAAGTGTTGAACATCCAAAATATTTGCAGAAAACAAAGCTTAAGCACCAAGGAGATAAGATACCGTAGCATGTGTCTGTTATGTACTGCTGCGTTTATTTACAAAAAAACTCACATTTACAAAAAAAAACTGTTTTTTTAATTGTACTTGAAAAATGTAAACAATTGTATTGCCCATCAATATAAAATCTTATCCTAGGAAGATTTAATACAACATAATTCTTTCTTTATAATAATTTATAATTATTCTTTCTAAATATAATTATTTTTTTGTGTTCATTTTTGGGTGAACTATCCTTTTAATCTGGCAAAATCATCTCAACTTAAATTCCTGAATTGGGTATGTGATTGACTGCCTGTGTCTGGTAGATGCTCTGACCTGTTGCTGGTCCTGAAGTCTGACCACACTGACTCTGACTAGCCAGTGGTGATGCAAGGGCTGGGGTCTGTTTGCACCTGATCTGCCTGTTAGTCATTTTAAGCCAAAATGGGGGTCAACCTTGAACAAATTGCAACAGAAGCAAACTCAACAGAAGCAAGAGATTGGGTTTGGGACTGGGTCTGTGGGACTGTTTCTGGGGGACGAGTCTGAGGGAAGAACAGGAGACAATGGTAAGGAGAATGCAAAGGACAAAAGGTAAAATAAAAAGTGAATTCCCAGAAACAGTTTTCGAAACTTTCCCCTAATGGGATTCTTCTAGACTTTTTTTCCTTACTCAGGACATATTGAGGATACAAAATTATTTGAGTTTGCTTCTGTTGCAATTTGTTCAACCTTTTTTCATAAAATGACTGGACTATGTTTGTGCTTATTTAAAAAGTACTCTGATATCTCTCCCTTTCTTTTCATGTTTAATTGACCCTGTTCAAAAATATGACAAATTTAAAATATGATTCCAATCATATTTATATTCTAATCATCATCCAATTACCAACATTTTTATCTTAACTCTTTCTCGCAGTAGCCTATAAAAAAAATGGTGTTTTTGGTAATTTTCACAATTTCATGGCACCCCAGAACATTTTGTTGTATGAATATCTCAACATACCAAAAGAATGAACAGACAAAAAATTGTTTTATTCTAGCTTTGTGCGTCTTTTTTATCAACACTTGAATGTTGGCAAGTTTCATAAAAAGCAACATGAGCAAAAAGCTGAGAAAATCGCATTTTTATCAAAGACTACATCTAGATCAGATTCATAATGATGATCAAAACACAGTAGATCGAGTCCATCAACACCCTACACCCATAAAGCTTCATAGTCCTATAGTGATCGCATTATGATATCACTTGTTTCTGCTCTTCTTTGCCTGCGTTTTGATCTCCTATCCTCACATTAGCTAGAACATTTGTATACTGTAACGTACACACGGCAAGGTACTGCATATGCGTGTATTAGGCCTAATGTAGGCTATTCGGAGCAAACCACCCTGATGCTAAACCTTAAAAACTTACTTCAAATATGATGTTTTCTTATTCGGTGAAGTTCGTATCTTGCAACCATCTCTCGTCCTCTGCTCGTTCGTTTGAAAACTGCGCGCGCGCCGCGCTGCCGGCGAACGTATTTTTTTTTTTTTTTAAATCAGCATCAGCAACTAAATATCAGCAGTAGCAAATAAAATTTTGGGGTGGCACCCGGGGTGGCCAATCGCATGTCAGGGGTGTCCAGTGCCACCCCGGACCCCCCTCTGGCTCCGCCACTGTTTCAGACCATCTCCATCCCTTTATGACCACAGTGTCTCATCTTCTGCTACGTCCAGCAGGAGAACACACACACACACACGTCACAAAGCTCAAATCATCTCACACTGGTTTCTCCGGCCTCCACAGCCTCCAGATCTCAATCTCAGGGATGTTCTGGAACGGGAGATTCACATCATGGATGTGCAGTGACAAATCTGCAGCAACAGTAGGCGTGTTTCCATTACAGATTTGCGCAAAACTTTTTCTTGTCTAAATGTCGATAAAAAACAAGACTTTAGACCTAAAAAAAAACTTTTTGGAACAAGACGATTCAAATGCCAAAACTGAGAATTTTAAAAGTTGCCAAGATTTTAGATTTCCTCAATCCTTCCAGAAATGTGTTCATCTGTGAGTAAGTTGACTATGACTATTAAAATGTTAACAGTCTATTACACTCTGCTGGTTTCATCTTGTTTACACACAGAACATTTACTCTAATTTAATTACACTTTTTTTAATTCTGCAAAAAAAAAAAAAAAAATCCTCTTAACTTGTTGCATTTCCTTCATTTTCTCACCTATTATTTGTCTTTTGTTTCCCTGCTTTTACACACACACACACGCACACACTTACACTTGCTCTCTGTCTCCTCTATATACTCTATACACTATATACTGCCTCAGTTTTGATGCAAGTCACTTTGGATAAAAGCCTCTGCTAAATGCATACATCAAACATCATATTCATGTATGCTCAGATATGCTCAGATATGCTCAGATATGTCTCAGATGAGCTTATATCAGTCTATTTAAAGAGAGCTGCTGTAGATCTCGGATGAGAAGAGATGCTGCTCTCCCTTTATCTGTTTTGGGATGGGAAAAGTGCAGGATTTATATGTGCACACACTCAGATAAGCAGCCGTTGGTTAAATACAGCGCGAGGTCGCGGGTTCAGACCGTAACACACACACACACACACACCGGCGTCTCCCGGCTGGGGTCGTGGAGGATCCTAAAGAGGTCGTTTGCTCAAATTTATTCTTGTTGCCCGTGAAAAACATGGAGATCATCTTTCTCTTTTTTTCCCCTCCTCCCTCCTTTCGGCCGTGAACTCTCTCTGCCCAGTCACCCGATCTGTAAAAACAAAACATAAGTGAATAATAACCATGAGCTCTTACTGAACGCTATATCATCGCGGGCTGGTAAACGCAATGACCTCAGTTTGCAGAAATATTACCCTGTGGCTCAGATCAGCTTAAAATATCCCAACACACTCTCACACGGACACTCGGGACTTCAGTCCAGAACTCGGAGTTTAATTTTAGAATGTTTCAAAACATCATTCTAGAATTCTGACATTCAATGTAGAATTTATTTCATTTAAAAATGGAATTTTAGAGTTTTGGGAATTTTGTTAATGTATCGCATAACAAAAATATGGAGCATCACGACTGTTCTCAACATTAATTATAATCATAAATGTTTCTTGATCATCAAATCATCATATTAGAGTGATTTCTGAAGGATCATGTGACACTGAAGACTATATATTCACATAGAAAACAGATATTTTACATGGTTTTCTTATTTCAGTGTTTTTACTGCCTCCTGAACGGCTTGGTGTCGCTCAGGTGTGTGTGTGTGTGTGTGTGTGTGTGCGAGTGAGTGTGTGTGCGAGTGAGTGTGAGTGTGTGTGCGAGTGAGTGTGTGTGCGAGTGAGTGTGTGTGCGTGTGCGAGTGAGTGTGTGTGAGAGAGAGTGTGTGTGTGTGTGTGTGTGTGTGTGTGAGAGAGAGTGTGTGTGTGTGCGAGTGTGTGTGTGTGTGTGAGAGAGTGTGTGTGTTTGTGTGTGTGTGTGTGCGAGTGAGTGTGTGTGTGAGAGAGAGTGTGTGTGTGCGAGTGAGTGAGTGTGTGCGAGTGAGTGAGTGTGTGTGTGTGTGTGTGTGTGTGTGAGTTTGTGAGAGACAGAGAGAGTGTGTGTGTGTGTGTGTGTGTGTGTGCGAGTGAGTGTGTGTGTGAGTGAGAGTGTGTGTGAGTGAGAGTGTGTGTGTGTGTGCGAGTGAGTGAGTGTGTGTGTGTGTGTGTGTGTGTGTGTGTGTATGAGCTCCTCACACCTCCAGCTCCTGAGGGAGGAGAACCTCTCGCTGTCAACACTTCTGCTTCTCTTTCTCTTTCCTTGCCTCGTTTTTCTCTCCGCTGCTCTGCGTTGCCAAGAGCCGTCCTCCCTTTCCCTGTTTCCTCTGGCTTTCCTCGTGTCTCACACACACTGAAAACACATCAGTCTTCCAGTAACAAGCACCACACACACACACGCACACACACACACTATTCTCAGGTGTCTTGCATTCCATGTCCTCCTGTCCTTGAAACACACTGTTGGTTTCTCCTCAGGGAACACATCGAGCGGGCCGGTCTTTTTCCGAACAAAAGCTCCGATCGCAAGAGAAAGAAGTAATTAGGAGGAGGGGGCGTTTTTTACGTCTTTGCTCCCTCTTTGCAAACAGTGGCTAGTTTACAAGCACAAAAGCTGAAAGAGTAACTTCTGAGAGAGGGTTCTGGTTGTATAATCCTACACTCGTCTGAATGGAGAGAGGTTTGACCTCTCGGGGTCGAGGTGCCACAGCGGGGCCGAATCAGACAGATAAACTGGGTCCCGTCCCGTCCCGTCCCTCGTACGCTATTACTAACTCTTGAATATGAACCAGAAGACAATTTAAAGGGATAGTTCACCCAAAAAATGAATGTTTATGTATATACACAAATATATTAAACACAATATTTTATGTTAGATGTGAATTATTCGCAATTAATCAATATTTATTATATTAAAACAATTATATATTTATATATATTTATTATTTTTATTTAAAAAAAATCTAAACAATTATAAATATATACACACACTGTATATATATATATTTTTTATATTATAACAATTATATATTTATATATATTTCATATTTTTATTTTATATATTTTTAAACAATTATAATTATTTAGATTTTTTTAAATTGATTTAATTTAATATAATTTAAGAAAATCTATTTATTAAATATATTAACTTTATTACTTTTTATTATGAGTTTTGGTTTTATATAGGTTATAAAAACATTTATTAGCATTAGCTCATTACTCAATTAAAGATTAATAAATAATATTATTTGAATAATAATAAAATCATATAATTATTGTATAAAATGTTTTTTCTTTTCTTCTGAAGCCGTATAATAACTTTGTGTGAAGGACAGACCAAATTATATTGGATTTGAGTGCTAATTTTGTTCTTTCCCTCACACAAATCACATGATTTCAGAAGCTTTAATCACACGGGACTATTTTTATTACACTTTTATGATGCTTTTTTGACCATTAGCGTCCCTGCTCACCGTATGCTGTCTGAAAAGAGCAGCGGGAACATTGTGCTAAACATCTCCTTTAGTGTTTCTCAAAAGAAACAGGTTTGGAATGACATGACGTGGGTAAATGAGGTGAACGAAGCCTTTAATCTTCATTTTAGTTCATTTTAAGCATCAGAAAGTGTTTTTGTACACCAGGAGTAACTTTATCCAAACCCTTTCTCACCGTCTTCCTTTTTCTCCATCTGTGTGAACTGGGCCAACGTTTCATTCTTTATAATTGACTGTCATATGAGCTTGACGTGACACATACCACGTTTATCACCATTGTTTATGTTGACACTGGTGTACTATCAGCCGGATAGATTGCATGTTATTGCATAATTTGGCTTCTGTTACTGTGTGTGTAATGTGGTAATTGCTGTCGGGTATAAACCCCAACGGCTGTCAAACACACCCTGTATTTTAGGCTCTTTGAAAAGCTTTGTTGCTGATTGCGTGATTATTCATGCCTCAGAGGGGCTACGGCCACTTCCTCTTCCTGTGAGATAAAAAAAGACACTTTACTAGAAATCACCGGTTCTAATTCATTAATGGTCCAGCTGCCCTCTGGAACATCTTTCCTGCTTTTATCTCGTTTCTGGAGACTCGATTCAAGCAAGTTAAGCGAATAAAGCTTGTGAATGTGTGCACGTTCCTGTGGAGTCACTAACCAAAACTATATATACAGTGTTGCTTCCTATTTTTGTGGAAACCATGATACATGTTATTCAGAATTCTTTGAAAAATAATTTAAAAGAACAGCATTTACTTGAAATAGAAATCTTTAGTAATTGAAAGTGTCTTTACTGTAAATTGAATGCATCCTTGCTGAATAAAAGTATTAATTTCTTATTGTATATAAGTGTGTGTGTGTGTGTGTGTGTGTGTGTGTGTGTGTGTGTGTGTGTGTTAGAGTTGCACTAATAATCATTAAAGGATTTTGATCTCGATTCAAAAACTCATGCGATCTTATTCCTAAATGACAACGATTCGTTTCTGTCTGTTAAAGGGATAGTTCACCCAAAAATGAAAATTCTGTCATCATTTATTCACCCTTTGAAAATAACAAAATAATAGTATCGATTACATCGTTACGCCAGTAGGTGGCGACAAGTGACTGTTAAAAATGTATTTGTTATTGAATCATTCACTCAAGAGATTCGTTCAAAAACACTGATTCATCCAGCAATGAAACGAATCATTGAATCATTCACTCAATCTGTTTTAAAAAAATAATATATTCAAATTAAATACACATTTTTTTAATAGACCGCAGCTTAACATTTTGTCAAAACCTTTAGCAAATTACATGTTATTTATATATATATATATATATATATATATATATATATATACACACATATATTCTTATTGAATATGTTAATTTTGATGGTTCATGAGGAATCATTTATTATTGTTCCCATATGTTTCTGTTTCAGATCTTTTGTATCAAAATGTTTGTTGGGTGGTTGATTGAAAGAAGCAAATTAATGTCAATTTTTTGTTAATATTCAACTTGCACTTCCATTTCAAGTGAGAAATATTGTAGTCGTTACTATAATAGTGTCATTGACTTGGTATTTGGAGTTAAAATCTGATGTGCAATCACTGTATTACCCGATAGTCGTTTAAATTGTCACTAAGAACGTAGCATTAGCAGGTTTTTATTGTTTGTAGCTTGTGTAGTGTGGCTAAATACACTCAAAAGAGTAGCTTTGACTAGTTTAACCACTTTAAATAATGTATAAATAATAATAATTTTAGGATCAACACAGTTTTTCCTTTCTGTATCACAGCCGAGTCTGAAGCGGGCTAGCAGCTTTCAGTCCAACACGCGCAGGCTGAATGAGAGAGAGAGAGCAGGAAGAGAGATACACTCGGGGTTACGGCAGGAAAGGAGGGAAAAAAAGAAAAAGAGAGACAAAACTCTGGCACACACCATCGTTTGGCTTCTGGCACACAGTCTCAGTCAGCAGTTTCTCCTCACGAAACGCAGCCAAGCGGCTCTGCACGCGTCCAGCTCACAGCTAATGGCGCTACTGGAGCCACGATTCTTTAGCTTTATCATCTCTATAGCGTACACCACCAGATATGATTTAATATGCATCAATGCATCATCACAAGGTGTTGTTTTACTGTTCTCATTGAGAGCAAAATACTTCTGTCCCCTTGAAGGCACCATGCAATCGAAATTAATGCTCTTTTTAATGGAATATTGCAGTTTTTATTATAAATGATTTATATGTGCACATCATTTTTTTTAATCCATGTGCCTTGTAATCTTGAATCAGAATAACCTCCCCTCGATCTATCAGCTCGTCTCTTCTCTTCTCTGATTATGAGGGCGGGGCAACCTGTCACTCACATGAGATCCACCAATAGCAAACCACAACCATCCAATCAATTCCCCTCATATATAATCAAGCCCCGCCCACATTTGTTCTTGTTTGAGAAGCAGTTTCACTCAGATATACGTCACAATAGGGAAGAGCTTCTGTTTCATGCCGACATAAAGTTGAACCATTGTAGTTTGCTATTTTATTTCAGTAGCTTGTTTAATTTCAAGAGAATCTAGCTATTTTACTGATCTTATTTGAATTATGAGATCAAAACTGTTGAAAAATGTTTTGAAATACAGATTTTTTTGAAGTTGTAAATAAAACAAAGATGGAGAAATTATTTCACTCTGTCTACTTCAAAAATTCATGTGTAATTCAGTGCGTTACTCGCTGTTTCTTTGAAATCATGCTGTCGGTCCAACGCAACCTCCTGTAAATCAATGTTTCTGTCCTCATTGAGAGCAAAATACTAAGACAATCACAGCCAAATCAGAACTTACTTGAGTTTTAATATGCAGCATTATGGACCAATGGTATTTCACTGTGGGCGGGGATAAAACATTAAACAATAGACTTAGAGAATAGTTAAAGAATAGTTTTTGGGTAAAAAAAAATGCAAAATACAGATTTTATGCAAATTTTTGCATGCATACAATTATGCCATGTTATATATATTGTGGGTAAAA
>NC_139982.1:30793458-30800958 GCF_963993115.1 Abramis brama
AATTATCGAGAAAATGACTTTAGTTTTCATATTTTCATTCAATGAGCCTCATTCATTAATTAATTTCTGTTTGTCACCAAATTTATTAAAAAATATTTTTTGCGAACAATTTACACAGAAATTTGCGATTTTTGGATGAAGCGCAATGTTTGATGGTCTGAAGATTAACTAACTACAATAACATCCCGATTGATGATCTAAACCGAAATGAATTCAGACCTTTTGCATACTTTTGCTGTTGTTGCTCTTGAGTTAAACTGAGCTATAATAACAAAGCGTGGAAGTTCGAGGCCCAGGGGGCTCAAAAAATGGTGTCCTGTGATGACAATGGCTTTGATAGATGCCTGTGTCCCGCAGCAAGCGAGGAAACCGTACGACGTGCGGGACGTGATCGAGCAGTATTCACAGGGACACCTGAACATGATGGTTCGTATCAAAGAGCTGCAGAGAAGGTGAGACACGTCACGCTCGCAGACCACACAATCCCTGTGCGTTTCACCGGTTCCTGACGTCTTTCCTCTCGCAGGCTGGATCACACATTGGGGAAACCGGGAATGTTCCTTCCAGGTAAAGGAAAACTGACTGTTTTAAACAGTCCCACATTAAATAGATTCAAAATGCATGAATAAATCATATCGAAGGGCTCACATGATCTATTATACTTGCTTTTTTTAAATAAAAGAGTTTAATGTAGCCTACCATGTAAACCCAGACAATTTATTGCAAAAAAAAAATGGAAATACAGAAACCATCCAATAACATCCAATCATATATTTGCATATAATAAAATAATTCAATATACAGCAACTTTATCCACTTTGAAGATCATTTGCGCAGGCGTTAGCCAATCAGAGGTCATTTATATGTTTAATGATCTCTGATTGGCTAATAAAAATGGCAATACATGCAAATTAGGAAACCATTGTGATTATGACATCACTTCCATCTCATTAACATGCAACCTTCCATATTTACATATAATGAAAAACGCTCCGGTTACGACTGTAACCTCGGTTCCCTGAAGAGGGAACGAGCGTTGCGTCGAGTTTGACGCTATGGGAACGCTTTGCGTGATGACGTCTTGAAGCACATGTAAAATCAGTCCAATGGCGTGGCGGAACGTCAGAGGCGGGTGACGTCACGTACCAGGAAGCTATAAAAACCGGCCCGAAACAGAAAATGACAGTTTAATAAAGTCTGAAGTCGTGCTGACAGGCATGAAGGAGATATGGCAAGGTGACGCAACGCTCGTTCCCTCTTCAGGGAACCGAGGTTACAGTCGTAACCGGAGCGTTCCCTTTCAAGGGAACTCGCGTTGCGTCGAGTTTGACGCTATGGGAACGTCTATACCAACGCCTCCATAGCTACAAATGTCTGTCCTGTGTGAAATCTAGTAGAGCAGCATTAGGATGACAAAACATGAGACCCTGGAGCAGAGTCTAGATCCAGAGAGTAGAACCTGACGAAAGTGTGCGGTGAGGACCAGCCTGCCGCATCACAAACGTCCTGTAAAGAAACTCCTGAAATAAGGGCCTTAGAGGCCGCCATACTCCTAGTAGAGTGCGACCGGACAGCCAAAGGAGAAGGCTGCCCAGCCGCCTCATAAGCAAGTGAGATAGCCTCAACCACCCACTTGCTCATTCTTTGCTTAGACACCGGGCCTCCCTTGTTAGGGGAGCCAAAGCAAACAAATAACTGATCACTTCTACGCCACAGGGCAGCTCTGTGGACATAGGCGTCCAACGCCCGAACTGGGCAAAGCAAATTATTAGCCTCCTGGTCCGCATTCTGGAAGGGAGGAGGACAAAAGGCCTGCAGAACGATAGGTCTGACCACATTAGTGGGGACCTTGGGGATATAACCCGGTCTGGGATGAAGAAAAGCTTTCACCATACCCGGAGCAAACTCTAAGCATGACGGAGCAACCGACAATGCTTGCAGATCCCCTATTCTCTTAAGAGAAGAAATAGCCAGAAGAAAAAGAGCTTTCAGAGTTAGAAATTTCTCAGGAACCTCCTCAATGGGCTCAAAGGGGGCCAGGGACAGGCCTTGTAGTACAAAGG
Source organism: Abramis brama (assembly GCF_963993115.1). Taxonomy (NCBI): domain Eukaryota; kingdom Metazoa; phylum Chordata; class Actinopteri; order Cypriniformes; family Leuciscidae; genus Abramis; species Abramis brama. Next base: position 30,795,522 of record NC_139982.1, read on the forward strand.
ACAAGTCCCATGGTGGCACCCTAGAGCGAACTGCAGGCCTCAGCCTCCAAGTGCCACGAAGGAAACGAGATATTAAAGGGTCTTTCCCCACAGACATTCCACCCAAAGGAATGTGGTAAGCACCTATGGCCGCCACATAAACCTTTAAGGTGGACGGGGTCAGACCTGCAGTGAACCGGTCCTGCAGGAACTCCAGCACTGTACCAATTGGGCAGTTAACTGGGTCCAACCGACGGTCACTACACCAAGAAGTGAAGACTCTCCACTTCAGGGCATAAAGTTTCCTCGTGGAGGGAGCTCTGGATTGTAGAATGGTCTCAACAACCTCAGTTGAGAGACCTGACTCTATGAGCTGGGCCCCCTCAGAGGCCAAGCCCACAGGTTCCACAGTTCTGGGCGGGGGTGAAATATTGAGCCCCCTGCCTGGGACAGAAGGTCTCTCCTGACGGGTAACTCCAGAGGATGCCCGTCGAGGAGGGAGACCAGATCGGGAAACCATACTCTGCCCGGCCAACGCGGGGCTATAAGAAGCAGGCAAACCCGGTCCCTGCGAACTCTCTCCAGAACTCCCGGGAGCAGAGCAACTGGGGGAAAGGCGTACAGACGTAGCCTCGGCCACGTCTGAACCATAGCATCCAGTCCCAGAGGAGCTGGATGCGTGAGGGAGAACCAAAGTGGACAGTGAGACGTCTCTCGAGACGCAAACAGATCCACTTGTGCTTGGCCGAACTCCCTCCATATCAGCTCCACCACCTCGGGGTGGAGCCTCCATTCCCCGGGCCTCGGCCCCTGCCTCGACAGAGTGTCTGCTCCTATATTCTGGACCCCGGGGATGTAAGCTGCTCTGAGTGACAGCAACTTCCCCTGGGACCACAAGAGGATATGGCGCGCCAGATTGGATAATGGGCGCGAGCGCAGACCCCCTTGGTGGTTGATATAGGCGACTACCGACGTGTTGTCCGTATGCACTAACACATGGTGTCCCCTGAGATCTGTGATAAAGCTCCTCAGAGCCCGGAAGACGGCTAACATCTCTAGGCGATTGATATGCCAGGAACGATGATGGTCTTCCCACAGACCTTGAGATGAGCGACCCTCCAGGATCGCTCCCCAACCCGTGAGGGAAGCATCCGTCGTTAGCAGTTTGCGACGACAAGGAGCTCCCAACACTGGGCCCTGGGACAGGAACCAAGGTTTCTTCCACATAACCAAGGCACGTAGGCATCGCCGCGTGACCTTGATTGTGCGAAATGGGTTGCCCCTCGGGGAAAACCCCCTGGTCCTGAGCCACCGCTGCAGGGGCCTCATGTGCAGCAGTCCAAAAGGTATCACGTTGGAAGCTGCCGCCATGAGACCCAACAGTCTCTGGAACTGTTTGACAGTGAGTAGCTGGCCTAGCTTTACACTTTTCACAGCTGCAAGGATGGACTCTATACGTGGCGGTGACAGGCGCGCCTGCATCGACACTGAGTCCCAAACCACGCCTAAAAAAGTGGTCCTCTGGAGTGGAGAAAGCACACTCTTCTTGGCGTTCAGCCGTAACCCCAGCTCTTTCATGTGGGCGAGAACAACATCTCGATGTTGAACCGCCAACTGATGCGACTGAGCTAAAATCAACCAATCGTCGATGTAGTTCATTATGCGAATACCCAGGAGGCGCAGCGGCGCCAGAGCTGCATCCATGCATTTGGTGAAAGTGCGGGGTGATAAAGCTAGGCCGAATGGAAGAACACGATATTGGTAAGCTTTGCCCCCGAAAGCAAACCTCAGGAACTTCCAATGACACGGACGGATGGAAATGTGGAAATATGCGTCCTTGAGATCTATCGTGACAAACCAGTCCTCGGATCTGATCTGTGGCACGATCTGTCTCAATGTTAACATTTTGAACTTGAGCTGCATGACTGAATCGTTCAGAACTCGAAGATCTAAAATGGGACGCAATCCCCCGTCCTTTTTTGGAACTATGAAGTACCGGCTGTAAAACCCGGTTTCCCTGTCGGAGGGAGGTACATATTCTATGGCCCCTTTCTCTAACAGAGTGTTCACTTCTTGTTCCATGACCAGAACCTGCTCGGGGGCCACCACTGTGGGCAGGACCCCCATAAACCGAGGAGGGCGTTTCTTGAATTGTATCAGATACCCTCTTTCCACGGTCTGCAGGACCCAACGAGAAATATTTGACAGTAGTTTCCACGCTGTCAAAGATTCTACTAGAGGTACCAGCCTCTCGAGACTGGTTTCTGGATTTTGTTGTTGTTGAGCAGTCAATTCGACGCCCTGTAACGGCGCACCGGCAGGGAGCGACCGAACAGACTGCTCTAACACCCTCCTCGGAGGGGGCGGGCATCCCGAGGCCACTACGTTTCCGGGTGGTCCTTGAGATATGTGCTCGCCGGAGACCGCTGCGCCCTGTAACACCGGAGGCGGCAGGGTTAGCAGAACGGTCCCCTGAGGGTACCGAAGAGAGACGGGCACCGTAAAAAGAGGTGTTAACCGCTCTGCTTCGGGGGGGACTACCCTCATTAATCCTGAGCCCTCGGACGTCAGGATTTCTTCCCAGCAGCCTTCTTGGCGGTAATAACGGTCCGCAGATCCGCTTTACCCCTCGAAGACTGCTGGGTTTGAGCGCGCCCTCCGTGTCCCCGAGATTTTTGTGGGGGAGCACGGGAGGACACGCTCTGCTTCTGAGTGGCACGGTGCTCAGCGCCCTTTTTAGAGGAGTGAGGCTGCTCCCGCTCAGCAGCCTCATAGAAAGAACGGCGGGGAAGAAGCTTTTGGAGAGCAGCTGCTTGTTTAGCGGCTTCTTGAGATTTTGCAACCGCAATATTCACTGCATCCCCAAATAACCCGGCAGTGGAAACCGGAGCATCTAAAAGAACATGTTTCTCTTTGTCCTTTATATCGCTTAGATTGAGCCACAGATGCCTCTCAGTGGCCACCAGGGCTGCCATAGACCACCCGATAGATTTAGCGGTCTCCTTGGTGGCCCTGAGAGAAACATCTGTGGCTCTGCGAAGTTCAGCCACAGTGTCGGGACCAATTCCCCCGCCCTCCTCTAAATCCCCCAATAATTCTGCCTGATATGCTTGTAGGATGGACATCGTATGCAGACACGCTGCAGCTTGACCAGCGGCTGCATACGATTTATGTACCAGGGACGAAGTCATTTTTACTGGCTTAGAGGGAAGTGTAGGAGCCTTCAGGGAAGATGCCGTTGCTGGAGAGAGATAGCCCGCGAGCGTCTCTTCCACCCTCGGCATCTCCCCATAACCATACTCTTTATACTTTGAAATAGAGGAATAGAGAGAAGTGTGTGGTGTGTATACTCTGTGAGACACTGGTTTCCCCCACGATCTCGACACCTCGGTGTGGAGATCGGGGAAAAACGGCAGGCTCCTGCGCTGGGGCTGAGCACGAGATGGCAGGAAGCGTTCGTCGAGCTTACTTTTCGAACGAACGTCCTGCCGATCCTCAGGCCACTCAATAGATAGTCTGTCAACCGCTCTAGTAATAACATCGAGCAGTTCCTCAAACGCATGAGACTGAGGTGGCGAATCCTCAGACTCAGCTTCAATACTCACAACATCCAACTCCTCAGAGCTGGATAGTTGCAGTACTGGTACCTCTATCAGTACTGGTACCTCTATCGGGGGGGAAGTAACCGCAGCGCGTGCTTCCACACCCTGATGAGAGGCACTGGATCTATCAGACGGATGCTGAGATAAGGCAGAGCCCGTCTCAACATCCACTGATAAATCCATTTGTGAACCCCAGGACTGAGATCGACGCCGTGCCTCGGCAGCGGCGGGACCCGAGCCCTGGGGAACGTGGTCGGGATAGAACCGAGCCAGGCGGGATCGGAGTGTACGCAAAGGAAGCGCACAGCAATGCTCACAGTCACCACCCTCGAGTGCTGACTGGGCATGCTCCTCTCCCAAACAAACAACACAAAGAGTGTGTGTGTCACCTCCCGTTAAATAACGCGGGCAGGGATGGACACACACTCTAAACTGCTGCTTGCTCGCCATACTGAATAATATAAATATATATACAGACAACACCAAATAAGACAGACAGATTTCAACACAGAGCGCAACTGAAGACTCAGAAAGCTGTCATTTTCTGTTTCGGGCCGGTTTTTATAGCTTCCTGGTACGTGACGTCACCCGCCTCTGACGTTCCGCCACGCCATTGGACTGATTTTACATGTGCTTCAAGACGTCATCACACAAAGCGTTCCCATAGCGTCAAACTCGACGCAACGCGAGTTCCCTTGAAAGGGAACTCAATATACAGCAGCTTTATCCACTTTGAAGATCATTTACACAGTAAATTATGCAGGTATGCAGATGTTAGCCAATCAGAGGTCATTTATATGTTTAATGATCTCTGATTGGCTAATAAAAATGGCAATACATGCAAATTAGGAAACCATTATGATTATGACATCACTTCCATCTCATTAACATGCAACCTTCCATATTTACATATAATGAAAAACTCAATATACAGCAACTTTGCACTTTGAAGATCATTTACACAGTAAACTATGCAGGTATGCAGATCAGAGGTCATTTACATATTGCAGTCTTAAAGACGCAGTAGCAAAAAAGCCTGTTTGATTGTAAGGGTTCGAGAAAGGATGTAAAATAGCTGTAAAACTCAATTATGAGAGGAGAAGACTGCAGTGAAGTGTAGAATATGATCCTTTTAAATTGATATGTGTGTTATGTTACAAGAAACCTTTTTGAGCAAGGTGTTTCAATAAAACACTGTTAACATGAGCTTTTGACTGTTTTTCTTGTATGTTTAGAAATGAATGATTTCTGACTGTCGTATTATTTCCTCGTCTTGTGTTTCCAGAGAAAGGTGTGGATAAGGAATATTATACGGTGGGAGCCCGGCTGATCCGACTGGAAGATAAGGTACAATCCCTTAAGAAGATTTCTGTTGGCTTCTAGTGACGCTTTAGACTGAGTTTGTCACTGAAACGGTGCATTATATTTGCGTTAGTTCTGGTCCGCTCATTTTATTGAGCAAGCGATCGCAGAGAGAGCTGGTGTTTCACGTATCATAGACGATAAGCCTCGATTAGCTCTGTTATTTCTCGTTCTGTGTTACGTTGACTCGCTGACGGTATCATGTAGTTCTGATCTCGTCCACCTCAGACAGGGCGCTTCTCTCGGGTTTGTTGTTCTCGTCGAGGAAGCCAGTCTGTGATTGTGAGATTTGAGGATTTTCAGAGATAACGTGACGAGAATCTGTGAACTGGATCTCGACAGACGTTCTGGAGCGCGAGTGTGTTTCCCAGCAGACGCGTATCTGATGATGGTGTTACAGCAGATAATGTACAGTCGTCTAAATAAACCCAGACAGTGGGTGAGTGTGTGTGTGTGTGTGTAAGTGAGTGTGTATGTGTGTGTGTGTGTGTTTT
>NC_139982.1:30803458-30823458 GCF_963993115.1 Abramis brama
TTATAATTTAATATAATTATATGTAATTATATGTGTGTATATATATATAATATATATATATATATATATATATATATATATATATATATAAACAATAATTAATTATATTATAAAAAATAAATATGAATAATTATATTCTATTACTATCATATATATTATTATTTTAATAGTAGTAGTATTATATATATATATATATAAACTGATTTATGTTTGTTTTATATATATATATATATATAATAAATAATTCAATATTATTACTATTATATATTATATGATATTGTTATTAGTATTATTATTTAATATATACAGTATATACACTGTGTATATGTATATATCTATATCTATATATATCTATATCTATATATATATATATAGAGAGAGAGAGAGAGAGAGAGAGAGAGAGAGAGAGAGAGATAGATATATGGATATAGATATAGATAGATATTATTTTTATATATTATTTTTATATATCACATCTCTGATAAATAGTTCCTCTGTGAAGACCTCATATCTTGATGATCTCTCCATCAGTGATGAATATTAACATGCTTGAACAGTTATAAATCACACAGTCTTCTCTCGGTCAGTCTGTAGTTTGCTGTTGTCATTAGCGTGGAGTCGTTTCTCTTCCCCCGGGGCGAATGTTTCGAGGTATCTCGCCTGACTGGCAGCTCGTGAGTAAGCTGTGGTTAATATGTTGGAGTTTTGCACGGACCGACATTGATTTATACTCCTTGACAAAGACACACATCGCAACAAGCGGCCCGTCTCCTCCATCCCTCATGAAGATGAATGAGAACCCGTGGCGTGTGTTATCTCTCTGTCCCACTGAAACATGTTCGAGAATAACTAGAGTTTGACGTCTCAGGAATTGGTACAACCTTGACTGAATATTGAAGGTCAAACATGCGCTGAACCTGCTCTTTATAGATCTTCTTGATAAGACTTTATTTATTTTCTCAGTTTTTCTCAGGAGAAACATCTGAGAAGTAACTCATTTAATGATCTCTGATTGGCTAATAAAAATGGCAATACATTTAAATACAGAAACCATCATGATTATGGCATCACTTCCATCTTATAAACATGCAGCCTTCCATATTTAAATATGATAAAAAATTCAATATCAGCAACTTTATGCACTTTGAAGATAATTTGCGCAGATGTTAGCCAATCAGAGATCATTTACATGTTTAATGATCTCTGATTGGCTAATAGAAATGGCAATACATATAAGTAAAGAAACCATAGTGATTATGACATCACTTCCATCTCATTAACATGCAACCTTCCATATTTACATATCATGAAAAACTCAATGTACAGAAACTTTGCACTTTGAAGATAATTTGCGCGGATGTTAGCCAATCAGAGGTTGTTTAATTTTTAATGACCTCTGATTGGCTAATCAAAATTACAATTTCAAACTGAGAAACATCTGAGAAGTCGAAGACCTCAGCAAGATTGATGTCCTCCAGGCTAAGGCGGTTTGTGTGGTTTTTCTGGTAAATCAAAACGTGTCAAACCAGTTTCTGATTTCTTGTAAAGCGAAACGTGACTTTTCGTGAAGTTGTTTGTGAAAGCTGAATCTGAAACGCATTAGCGAGTGCTGATGTGAAGGGCAGAAGCACAGAGCTGTGTTTAGGCTACAGTCGGAGCCCGATCGACCCAGACGGCGTAAACACACGTGTAGCTCACACACACCACACTCACATCCCCGCACATGTTTACGCATGTATACATTTGACCGCTCTCACACACATAAACATACTCACACACACTGTCATGCGATGCACATGGCTTCTGAGTAGAACTAAAACAAATGTCTGAGTTTTCTCATTTTCTCAGTTCTCTCAGTTTGAGAGCTGTGAAGAACTCCCTGCGAGAGAACGATTGTTAAATAAACGATGTGAGAAGTTAAGGGTTAAATGTTTTGTTTACTTTTATTTAATTTATGGAATTCTGTTTTGTATTTGGTTGTTTTATTGTTCCAGTACAGCCTGAAATGTGGCACTTCACTCACTGTACTGAAGTCTGAATGTCAGCTTTTGACCTTTACATTTACATTACTGTTCTAGTCATTCTGGATGAGGATTAAAAAAATTACATTTTATAAATATTACACTCTATCTATCTATCTATCTATCTATCTATCTATCTATCTATCTATCTATCTATCTATCTATCTATCTATCTATCTATCTGTCTGTCTGTCTGTCTGTCTCTATCTGTCTGTCTGTCTGTCTGTCTGTCTGTCTGTCTGTCTGTCTCTATCTATCTGTCTGTCTATCTATCTGTCTGTCTGTCTGTCTGTCTGTCTGTCTGTCTGTCTGTCTGTCTGTCTGTCTGTCTGTCTATCTATCTATCTATCTATCTATCTATCTATCTATCTATCTATCTATCTATCTATCTATCTATCTATCTATCTATCTATCTGTCTGTCTGTCTGTCTGTCTGTCTGTCTGTCTGTCTGTCTCTATCTATCTATCTATCTATCTATCTATCTATCTATCTGTCTGTCTGTCTGTCTCTATCTATCTGTCTGTCTGTCTGTCTGTCTGTCTGTCTGTCTATCTGTCTGTCTGTCTGTCTGTCTGTCTATCTGTCTGTCTATCTGTCTGTCTGTCTATCTGTCTATCTATCTGTCTGTCTGTCTGTCTGTCTGTCTGTCTGTCTGTCTCTATCTATCTATCTATCTATCTATCTATCTATCTGTCTGTCTGTCTGTCTCTATCTATCTGTCTGTCTGTCTGTCTGTCTGTCTGTCTGTCTGTCTGTCTCTATCTATCTATCTGTCTGTCTGTCTGTCTATCCATCTATCTATCTGTCTGTCTGTCTGTCTATCTATCTGTCTGTCTGTCTGTCTGTCTGTCTGTCTCTATCTATCTATCTGTCTGTCTGTCTGTCTATCTATCTGTCTGTCTGTCTGTCTGTCTGTCTGTCTGTCTGTCTGTCTGTCTGTCTCTATCTATCTATCTATCTGTCTGTCTATCTGTCTCTATCTATCTATCTAGTCATTATCCATGCTTTTACGAACAAAGTACATCCCATACCTGTCAGTTCCAGTCCTTTAATTTAACTGGAGCGACAGCATTCCAAGAGAACATTTCTCTGGGTCTGTGTTCACTACAAACAATCCCACAATTCCTGGATTCTTTTGGAACTATTTTTATTGGCAGAGAAAAAGTAAACAAAATCGCCGACCATTGTGTCTGAAAGTTATGTAACAAAAAGGCCTGATGTACACTCAGCCGGTTATTCTTGTTAAATAAACCAAGACAGGGTGATCAAGACGCCGATGTGGAGTCTTCAAACTAGACGGTTTGATATAAAACTCCACAGACAAGCTGATTTCCAAACGAGGGCTGAATGTGTCCTCAGACGGGTGTGGTTTCATTGGCCGAGGTGAACGGCGTCTAACTACAGGACAGGGGTTGATGTCTCTGGGGTGAGGGTGCGGTCCAGCCCGGGACGCTCAGGTAAGACCACGACTGAAGAGCTTTTAGGAGAGCGAACGCCCAGAGGTAATCTGACACGTCCCGTCCAAACAAACCATCCTTCATGCAGTGCTTCAGTGCCAGCCGTGCAACACAATGGCAGGAAATGTTAATAAAAAGCCGTAAGGAATGACCAAACTCTGTTAGTCAAGTCACCTTCATTTATACAGTGCTTTTAACTATATAGACTGTTTCAAAGCAGCTTTACAGTGATGATAGGAAATTACAGTAACAGAGATTGTTTAGGCTTTACAGCAGCTCTAGAATAAAGTTATTGTCCAGATAAAGTTAGTTTTAATTGTTGCAAAGATCATTAGTTATTAACTCAGGGGGCCGCTTCTCACAGAAAACAGAAAACTTTTAATGTGTTCTGGCCGTTCATTGCACAAAACAGTGTTTGGCTGCTCGAGAACGCAACTGGCATTTAAAGGGAATAGGAGATGAGACTCTGATTGGTTTAACGCACGTAAATCCCAAAACACACCCTTTACTCATTAAGAGAATAGGGACAACCCTGTTAGACCATGCGCCGGGAGCACCGACCATTTTTCCCATCGTTAAACTAGCAAAAGTGGATTCAGACGCCTAAGTGCACTTGTGCTTTAGACCATGCACTTAGATCGTTAAAATAGGGCCCTATGTGTTTAGTCAATAGGTATGTGTGTTTGAATATATATGTGCGCAGGCGTGTAGTCTTTCTTTACAAATTGACCTCAACAAATGACTTGTCTGGCCTGCATAATACAGAATTTTTAGTCATTTCCATGTATCCATGCAAACTGGAATCAGTTTTATAACATTTTATCTGTACAGAGGTAAAGGGAAGAAAAGGAGGCCTTCACGGGACGCTCATGTCGGCTCCCCGTCGCGTTCGGAGATCTGTGTCTTGGCACGTCGTGTGTCCATTCACAATCTGAGCCACTCCACTTTGATTTATGTGTTTGGCTGCAGATCCATTCTGCCGGACTGGACAAAGAAAGGAAACTCGGCTGACATTAGGCAATCCGCTACACATCCCTCTGAGGCTTGTGGGACTGGAGCAAGTCTTGCCTTGCCCAGACCGCGGGTCCTTAAATCCGATTGAAAGGTTATCGGCCTGGCAGAGTACAGTAAACGCCTATCCCTTTCTCTTCCGGGAATTACCTCGACAAGAGCCGACCACAATGTGTGTGACAGCTGTTTCAATACAGCACAAGAGCAGAGAGACAAAACCATCATATCGCTTTTGCCTTTCTCAGTGTTTTTCTTGCCTTTCATTGTTTTGCTGTCTCTTTCTGACAGCTTCGAGAGGTCAGCTGAAGCAACAGTCTGAGACGATATTAATCTGAAGCATTTAATGGACAGTTGCACACTAGAGCTTTTGGATCTGACCCCTCAGATTTTGGCTTGTGCAAAGCAGAATCAAGAAATGAATGTCCAGTTTGGTTTGCTTTTTAAATTATATTTTATTCTTGTATTGTATTATATTGTATTATTTTTAGTTGTTATTTATTCTCCTATTGCATTTTATTTATAGTTATTTTATTCTCTTATTGCATTTTATATTAATACTTTATTATTTTATTAAGTGTTAATGTCTTATTTTTAAGTTTATTCTACTTTTGCTCTTTATTTTTTTTATTCTCTTGTTTTTTAAGATATTTTATTTACTTTTAATATCTTATTTTTAAGTTTATTTAATTTTTGCTTATTTTCTTATTTTCAAATTATTTTATATACATATTGCATTTAATTTTCCGTTTTTAAATTTTACTTTCCTATTGCGTTTTATTTTTTGTTTTACTTTTGTCTTATTTTAAAATATATTTTATTCTATTATTGCATTTTATTTTTTTATTTTCAAATAGCATTTTCTTGTTTTTCTTAATTGTTCTGTTTATTTTTTCTGTTTATTTCTAGTTATTTTGTTCTCATTGCATTTTATTTTCAAATTTTTGCTTTTTTTTATTTTAATTATATTTTATATTCTCATTCTTTTAGTTCAATTTTTTAATTTTTTAATATTAAAAAAAGGTGCTATTTAAACGAAGTGGGTGACCAGGTAGACCATCTTAAACCCCCTCAGGTTGGTTTAATCCAGTCTCTCCGCAGGGTAAAAAGCTTCTTATACTCTACTCTTGGCCGTCAGTATATTCATATTAACACACAGCGCCTGGCTCTCTCCCTGCTTCCTCTGTTCATTGTCCCGTTGAGTTGAAGTGAACATATTTTTGAGGGTTACTAATGGGTCAGTGTGTTTGAAATGTAAAAGTAACTGAGTTTATTAGTCCCAATATATTTCTCTGGTTTTATGTGGAGCAGTAAGCATCCGCGGGTCCATTAAGTGCATCTGGAGAAACATGAACCCAACGAGACCAAAACCACACTGTCACAGGAACGAGATGGAGCACGCGAATGTCAGGGTTTGCGAAAGCTCTCGTCTCCACTCATGCAAGCGTAATGGAGGATCTCCAGCGCATAATTTTGCTTTGTTTAGATCTGATGTCCTGATGGAGCTCGACTCAACAAGCTGTTTCGTGTAAGTCTTATCTGATCTGTATGTTTTCTAATGTATAGTCATTTAGAAACCAGAACAAAACAGAAGGAGGTTTCAGGGCCTCACAAGACTTTCCAAAACACTAGAATCCTTTCCAAAACAGACTTTTTTTTTTCTTTTTTTTTTTCTTTTCACAAACCTCACACACAGATACATGAAAGTGTCTCGCATGCTGCCGTCTCTCTGTGTGTGTGTGTGTGTGTGTGTGTGTGTGTTGGCTCGCTGTGGTTTACCACTCCTTGTGTTACACTGCATTACTTCGCTTCAACAATACTCTCAAGGCCGGGCCTCCTTTCTCTCTATAGAACCGCCACAAAACACTGAACGAGTCGCAGGGAAACCTGACCCGACTCCACCCTCGAAATTATACGCTACTAGCCACGACAACAATAACAGGCAGTGTGTGTTTTTCTGTCTTTAACGAGATCTGCGCGTCAGACCTGCGGCCGCCACATACGAGCGAGGGCGTGTTTCTGTGTGTTTGAGTCACATGACCAGACTGTTTACCTGCCATGCTTCACAAAGAGGCATCTGTGCTTATTTTAGCATAAACAATTTAACCCTGTCATTTGCTTTTTTACTGTCATTTAGCGGGGAAGATTATCAGTGTATACTGGCTCTCAATCAATGAAGTGAGTTCTGAATTTGTATTGAGGCAGCAAACGGGAAATAGAACTGCAATTAAAATTTAAACTAGAAATTTAAAAGGAAAGTTTGTCTAAACAGGCTTTAAATGTAAGCATATTTTGTTTTTGAAAATTATGAAAAATGGGCAGAAAATACTGTAGATCATTCCAGTTCCGATTGCAATTCAACTTCTTGTCTGTTGTTGTCAGTTCATTTCACTCTCCTGATTCTTCAGTGCTGAATTTTGCACAGCGCTGCCTGAAATATCCCTAAAATACATCAAAGCTCAGGGACGCTCGAGTCGGCCAATCAGAATGCAGTAAAGCTGATGACACGCATTTGGGGATGTTGTATGAGGGAATGTGATGATGTGGTAAAAAGCATCAGACTTTATGACCCAGGCGAGTTCACCGAGAGAAAGCCCTAATGGCAGGGTACATGCAGGGGGCTGCGGTGTGTGTGTGTGTGTGTGTATGTGTGTGTGTGTGTGTGTGTAGGGGGTTGATGAGCCACAGTGGAGCCACTCTGGAGAAGTGAAATCACTGTAATAAGAGGGTAGTGGTTTGGCACAAATCTCTCTCTCTCACACACACACACACACACACACACACACTTGAGCAAGGTGAGGCAAGATCTTTGCCCTCTGCTCTGTTTAATTCTGCTCTCTGCCCTCCGGCTTTTGACTCATTTTGGCGGGTGTTTCTGGAGTAAAGCCTGAGATCATTCATTTTATGCATCAGAAATACATCCTTTCACGTTTAAATATTTGAATATACACAAACTCAAATTTGTACTTTACAAATGTACTTTAGTAGTTCCACAGAAAGCTATATATATTGCAACTCATCATCATTTTAGAAAATACGTTTTTATTTGAACATTTCTCTGTTTTATTTACAGATAACCAGCCATGGATGGATGGATGGTTTGATAGTTAATTTTGACAGATAGATAGATAGATAGATAGATAGATAGATAGATAGATAGATAGATAGATAGATAGATAGATAGATAGATAGATAGATAGATGTTTTCTTGTCTGCACATTAATGGACTTGTGTTGTCTGAAGATATTAAAGGAAACCCCGGGAGTCACTCTCTATTATATATTCAGACAATAATGTGGCAGACAGAAAGCGCTTGCCAAATGGACGACTTCACTTATTGTGTACGCTTGTTCGCTTGTAAAGGACTTTTGTTCCCTAATTGTACAGCACTGGGTAAAATGCAGCGGTGCCTGTGCGCTTAATTCGTCCTCGTATTGTTGTGTTAGGGCTGTTAATTTCGCTGAGCTGGCACGCGCCCAAAGTTCAGCAAGTTCACAGACACTTGAGGCAGGAGAGGGAAGCAGCGCTCTCAAAAGCCTCCTAAAGTTTTCCTGTTTGCTGATTCAGCGCAATGAAAAGTGAAGCTGTGCTCCGAAAGCTCTTAAAGTGCTGTTTAGTCATCAATACAGGAACCCAAATGTAATCCGTGTCGGTCCGTGAAGTCTGAGGGCGAGCGCTTTTCTGCTGGTTAGTAACTTAAAAGCCAAAAGTACCAAAAGCATATGTGATTCTTGTTTTATTTCATTTCGTTTAAATGAGATTACTATTTATTTGTCTTCTTATATATATATATATATATATATATATATATGTAAAATTGTTGCAATGCCTATTTTTGGAAGTAAATGAGCATAATGTGCACGTCATTTGTCAAATTAATCATAATCCCACCCTTCAAGAGCTTTAAATATCCTGATGATTAGATCATCCTTTAAATCATTCCTGATCTGTCATTATCCGTGTCAATACCTAATGCGTTTAAAACTCCAGTCAGCCCTTTCTCTGGATGGGAACCTCATTTAGGGTCGTCTGGAATGGCAGGAATTGTGTCTTTTCCGTCAGAGCTTTGCAATTGAATGAGTTTTAACTGCGTGCGTCACGTAATGCCATGCTGAATCCTGAATGATTTCACATTCCCCTGATTTTCCAATTTGAAATGCATACGATCATCCAATCCTCATTTTTATTTCTTGAATAGATGGACTATGACCAGGCCATTCAGAGCGCAAATATGCCATTAACGTTAATTCCCAGGTTTTTGAGCGCATTGTTGGAATCTCTAAATATGCCCTCTGTGGTTTAGTCCTGGTCAGCGTGTTCCTAATGGAGATAATGACATGCAGGTATACATATTATAATAGCATAAGCCTTAACACAATAGGTTTGTTTGTCCGAGAGCGCCGTGAGTTCCTCAGTGGCATGCAAAAACAGCACATTACTGCACGCCGGTGGAAACACTAATGCAGCCTGTAAACCAGACACTTATACGACTCTCCAGTAAAAGGTAATTGTAGAACATAATGGCCTAATGGCTGTTTCGCTTCCACAGGGCCAAATGATTGAATCCACCCTTCACCATGCTTAACCAACAAACACCTGATCCTTTGTTAGTTGGGATATTTGACTAAGATAAGCCAAGACAGACGTTGTTGTATTATGCAGTGTTGTAACGAATTACAAGTAACGCGAGTTATGTAATCAGATTACTTTTTTCAAGCAACAAATAAAGCATTACAAGTTATGCGAGTTATGTAATCAGATTACTTTTTTCAAGCAACAAGCAGGGGTGTGAAGTATCGAATTACAAATACTCACGTTACTGTAATTAAGTAGTTTTTTTCCAAAATTGTACTTTTTTGAGTAGTTTAAAAATTGTGTAATTTTACTTTTACTTGAGTACATTTTAAGTGATGTATCGGTACTTTTACTCCGCTATTTTCCTTCTGTTTGTGGTCGTTACTCGTTAAATGCTTGTTTTAATTTTATTTTTATCCATCAACGTGATTGGATCGAGTAATCGGTCTCGTGACTGTCATCAAATCAAATTAAGCACAGACAACTTTAACCGCCTGTTCCTGCTGTTACTCGTAACTACGAAGGCATCAGTTCAATCCAGATATCAGCGTCTTCCTCTAATATGCTACGGTAGCCTACATTTCACATTTCTGCTTAATATGATATTTATATAGGCTGGGCTATCTATGGGGCCTAACATTTGGTGTGAGGTTGGGGGTATTGCGTGACGAGTTCATAATGCGGTGAATTCCCGCTCCCATTTACTTAACAATCACATTATATAGAGATGCGTGCACTGCGGCGTCTCGCGCTTGCCATGCCGCCAGATTCAGTATGCAGTGCACCTTATGAACCATGGCGTTAACTTGAACTGCATTTCTGTCAGTGCGTGACTACAGCTCGTTAATAACGTTTTTTGATTGATCCATTTCATACAATCCGTCTTCATTTGACAAGTGCACTTGCGCAAAAACATTTTTCATGTTCAACTTTTGTTTTTTTTTGTGTGTGGATGCTGCTGATAAAGAGACATGCATTTGTGTGTGTGTTTGTTTCTTTTGTAAAAGTTTCCCAGATATAACTTCCCTATTTAATGCACAATTTTCCTTACAAATTATATTATCAGCATTACAACGTGAGTAAATGTAGCCGTGTAAAATGTAAGGGATGATGCCACCCTTATAGAACAATGTGCATTTACGTTTAAATTGTAACATATTTAATAGCATGGAATTACAGTGTATTTAGTGTTAGCCTATTATCTTAGCCTTTTCCAGTGCATTAGGTGAGGTAATCTGATAATATTAGTGATTCTCATTTATCAAAACACTAAAATTGGTACCGTTTTGGAGAGAAATTGGGTATTTTTTAATCTCTCTATTTAACCCATCTCATGGTGTGTGATGCTGAACTATCATATGAGTTTCTAAAGGTTTTTGAATTCTTTGCACAGTTATGAATATTGATATTTTATGTGCAACAATAGCATGCTCAGGCTCAGTGGCCTTTCGCCTAATTTTAAATGCTTGTTTTTTTTTTTATAATAATAATATGATTTAAATGGTGATGAGTGTACTGGTTTGATGCATTTTAAAAAGATGGATGATAGATATTCTTCAGTCTTTCTGACAAAGAACAAAATATAATGTGAATTACAGTATGTGCTATTTTTTTTTTTTTTTTATAAATTGTAGTGCACAGTGTTTATTATAAGGAGGTAGAATCTGCAGCTCAGTACTCACTACTCACTACTCATGAGTACTTTTAAATAAGCTACTTTTTTACTCTTACTCAAGTAGTTTTTTGGACAAGTACTTTTAACTCTACTCACACTACATTTTTTGGAATGTAATGGTACTTTTACTTGAGTATGTTTTCTTAGTACTCTTTCCACCACTGGCAACAAGTAATGTTTACAAGTAATGCGAGTTATGTAATCAGATTACTTTTTTCAAGCAACAAATAACGTGAGTTATGTAATCAGATTACATTTTTCAAACAACAAGTAACGCATTACAAGTTACATGAGTTATGTAATCAGATTACTTTTTTCAAGTAACAAGTAATGTTTACAAGTAACGTGAGTTATGTAATCAGATTACTTTTTTCAAGCAACAAATAACGTGAGTTATGTGATCAGATTACATTTTTCAAACAAGTAACGCATTACAAGTTACATGAGTTATGTAATCAGATTACATTTTTCAAACAAGTAACGCATTACAAGTTACATGAGTTATGTAATCAGATTACTTTTTTCAAGTAACAAGTAATGTTTACAAGTAACGCGAGTTATGTAATCAGATTACTTTTTTCAAGAAACAAATAACGTGAGTTATGTAATCAGATTACTTTTTTCAAGCAACAAGTAATGTTTACAACTAAATATCTGAGTTACTTTTTCCCATTTATTGACTGACAGAACATGATGCTTACTGTAGTTCTTGTAGTGTTTGGCATGGTAATGGATATGACATTGTCGATATGTTTGGTCTTGGCAGAATAGATCTGCTATGCTGCTGCTGTTATTGCTGCTGATGCAGAGCAAGTACAGGATTTGCTACTACCAATACACACACAACACACTGCTGTGAGCAAGTAAGACATGCTGCTGCTGTACATACATGAATTACCCATAGCAGATCTAGACAGGTGGAGCTGGGGAAGGAGGAGGGTTTCTGAAAGCGTGCTTCAACTCATACAGCAAATGCTGACCAAGAATTTGAAGGCTGAGCTGTGAGCTCATTGGCTACTGACACTGCAGGAACCAATCAGCTGTGCCCTATAGAGAATGATGTGATTGCAAGCAGATTGAATTAAGGACCAATCAGTCTGCGCCATCTAGAGTTTCATGACAGAACTTGGTATTTCTAGACTAAATGTGAGCATGCATTTACTCATCTCACTTGCAAACTATTAGGCAAACCTGCAATAATTAAAATGTTAAAATAATACATAATTTATGTATTTAATCTCACTGTATTAATCAATGTCTTTGCTGCTGACCTATGATGATCTTATATGACTTTACATTTGTGATTCTTTTTATTTATTTATTATTATTGCTGAAGTTTTGACTTCTTCTCCTGCATCATTTCACTTTTTATGATAAAGACCCTTTACATTTGCCAAAAATAGAACAATCCCAGCCCAGGTGATAAAAAGTAAAACAAATGTAACACATTGCCTTCTATAAATAGTAACTAAGTAACACAATTAGTAATTTCTTTAGAAAGTAACGCAATATTGTATTGCAATACTTTTAAAAGCAACTTTCCCCAACACTGATTGTATGTGCAACGTGAAGTAGATTTTGAGAGACAAGCTTTGGGATAATTCACCCGAGACTGTTGTTAGTTAATAATTGAATAACAGGGCCATTCAATTATCTTAAATGTTCCTAAACATTAGCGTAACGTAATGGTGTACTTGATTTTGTGTGGTATTATTTCAATTTCACCCTGTCAAAATAAGTATCTTGCCATGGGCCCTGCTGTACATGCAACACTAATAAATGACACTTCATTTAATAACATATGCATCTCAGCCAGGATTTGCGGTTGAGTATGAGGCATTAATTCATTTGAGGGATATTCTTGCATTGGCAACACTATTTTTTTAGATTTCGTAATCCCCATACAGTGTATTCACTCTCCAAGTAGGCAAAGCAAAGCATACAGTAACCGTGTGCGTTGTGCAAAGCCATTCATCAGTCAGGAAGTCACCAGACCATCTGTTTTAGATTGTGCTTCCCCTCATATAGAGATAAATGCTACCTGGGGAACTTCTGGAGGAGAACGTGTTCAGTCTTGTTCAGTTGACCCATATCGTGAATGTGTCGCATAACGATCGTGTTGTTTCCTTACAGCATATCTGAATGCACTAACAATGCTTCATTGCAACATTGTATGGTTATCTGTTTAGCAATGTTTTGCATGCGCTGGAACTAGTTTTTCTAGATATAGATCTTTGTTTGGTTACACATACACAGCAACAGTTTATATATATATATATATATATATATATATATATATATATATATATATATATATATATATATATATATATATATGAAGAGTTCAGATGCAAAAGCCTCTAAGTACCATCTGAAATTTTCTTCTAGAATGATCATTTTTATCAAGCTTGTATATTTAAGTTCAGTAATTTCACTTAAATGTCAATTCATAGGTAATTTTCATTGCCATTTAAGTGTATATATATATATATATATATGTATGTGTATATATATATATATATATATATATATATATATATATGTGTGTGTATATATATATATATATATATATATATATATATATATATATATATATATATATATATATGCAAACTATATTCTGTATATATATCCAGTCTCGTCCACACTTTTCTTTCATCCTTTTTTCCCACAGCTCAGAATCCTGAAACTGTCTCTTCCGAGACTCACTCTGTCTCTCTTTGTCTTTCTCTATCCTTCTTTCTCCCCTGAATCGCCATCACCTTGTTTTTTTACGTCCTTTGTCAAATTGCCCTCGTCCCCTAATTGTCTTAATTAATGTGGAGCATTTGACATGGCTGCGCAGTTTTCCCATCCCACTGTTGTTTTTTCAGTCGCATTCCTCCTTCAATTTGTGGCAAACAGACAAAGAGGAGCTTGTTGGGAAGTTCTCCATCTATGGCCCGTGGACGCTATTAGTTATGAGGGTCCGTGAGAAAGAGACGCTTACCAAAACTCGCTCTGGCCTGAATCAAGTATGTGAACATCGCTATTGCAAACTTCAGTATAAAGTTCTTCTTCTACAGTCACTTTTCCCTTTTAGATCAACAAATGAAACCGGAATAGGTTGGTTAAAGTTAGATATACTGTTGACTGATTAATAAGCACAGAAATTTTAATGCAACTGTTTCGGCAACTTAAATATGAATACATTTTATCGCTAAACAATGCAAGAATACATGTTAAGTCCTGTATGTTCAACGCTGCAATGAATCGGCATTTGCTGGCAAGTATTTGTTGCATACTTGCATAAAATATGATCGCAAGTTAAACGACTATAAGACTATTAAAAAAAGCTTGGGTGAAAACCTATAAATTACTAAATAATAATAAATGATATGACTCTATAGAGTGAAAAACATAATAGATCTAATAGGACATTTCATGTAACTTTACAGTAAAATACTTATAAATGTACAGTATTTGGAAGTGAATAACATGAGATGGAAGATGGAAAAGAAAAACATAAATTGACATTCCCAGACACTTCACATTTGAAGCCTTTACATTATTTCTTCTTAGTTTTCTAGGGTTGCACGATATATCGGCCACCGTATCGGTATCGGCTGATATATGTTCGTTTTTAATGTTATTGTTATCGGCCTGATAAGAACATTTGGCCGATATATTAAAGTTGATAATGTATTATTTCCTTCAGCTGAGACACTTCAGATGCGCACTGATCAACATTATGGTTTTGAATTGCTTGAAATATGATTGGAATCACTTTGAAAAGGATATAAGCTACATAAAATTATAATTGTGAGAACATTATAATTGTGTGCTTGGGTCATGACTTCTGTTTTTGTATTCAGGCTCTCAAAAATGATATAACAATTAGATTTAGATTTATCAGCCAATATATCGGTTATCGGCTTTCAAATATAAGGAATTATCGGTATCGGCCAAAATTTTCATATCGGTGCGTAACTAGTTTTTTCTTATCAGTTATGTACATTATGGTTGTTGTAATATTGCGTGATGACTGTAAATTTCACAGATTTATTTCTTCACACTGATGTTTCAGAGCTGATTGATGAAGATGCGCATTGACTGCAACATGCGGCGAGGTGTTCGTCCCGTGTCTGTCAGCACAAAGCCTAAAAGCGATCCGTTTGAAAGCGAAAATGAAACCTAAGACATACCTGAAATGCAAGCTGCAGAAAAGCATTTTTGTGTGTGTGTGTGTGTGTGTGAGAAGGAGTGTGCGTGGCCCCTCCGCAGGAGAAAGTCTGCTAATATCGGCCCTAAACGCAGCTTATTATCCATCCAAACACGAGGCCTTGGCTCTTATCTCCTCAGCTGAGTGAGTCCAGTCCAGCATTGACAGGTGGACGCTGCGTCGCGCATCAGATAAGCGCTAACTGATCGCAGAGCGCACATTTCAGCATGCTAATGTCAGTAGTGAAACCGGATTCCTCTCTGTCGCACAATGCTATCACGAACTATCACGGGCCGCTGGAGGTCCTCGCGCTCTCAGGCCCGGGTCGAGTTTCTTCATGGCACGCCGCAGGCACTTATCTCTATCCCATCATGCACTGGGGCGCAGGAGCTGTCAGTGGCCCCTGTGGCGAACGCACTAAGTAGCGGCGGATAGAGTTACAGCAGTTCGTCTGTCAAAGACCCGTTTCCCGCCAATTTTGCCTCACTCCAGGACTGTGTTGTTGTGCACTTGTTTTTATGCAACATGCACATCGAATCAACATGTACCAATGCTACATTTTTGTAAATGTCATAATCATTTGTTAACAAACAAGTATTCAATGAGCTCATTGTTTCTGCATTAAATTATTACATTGTTATTTTTAATACATAACTTGGACAGTTTCCTCTGATAACAGATCACTCTAAATTGTAATGTGGACTTCAATGTGAATTGAATTGAATTGAATTGAATTGAATTGAACTTTCACTCTTTAATAGTGAAAGGTTTTCACTATTCCCAAGTTTCCCAAGGTTTTATTCTCCGTTTTGTCACCTGATGGAGTTTTGGTTCCTCGCCACTGTCGGCTTTGGCTTTTGGCTTTTGCTTAGTTGGGGACATTTAATTTAATATTCAACAATATTATTGATCTGGCGTATCAAATATTATTGATCTCACTTTCAGCGTAAACACAGTGTGTTATATATACAATATATACAAGTCATTTTAAGCATCTTTAGATCAGAATGGAAACAAAATCAGTTTGTGTCCAAACTTTTCATGGTTTGTGTGCATTTTTATATATTATAAAAACATGTTGACGACATATTGATATAATTTGTTATTTAACTTAAGCTGCATTCTATTCCATTCTCATTAGTTTCATTCCATTATGTCTTATTTATTCTATGCCATAAATGTATGATGTATTCTTTCTTTGAAACTTGCAGTTGTTCTGGCATTAACCTCCCTAAATATCTCTCTATGTGTGTGTGCGTGTGTGTGCGTGTGTGTGCGTGTGTGTCAGGTAGCTGAATCATTTCCTTGTTCTGTACTCTTGAAATTGCCACTCTGGCATTCTTACAAGACACAATGTTCCAGGTGCAGCTGGACACACGCACACCCACACACACGCACGCACGCACGCACACACACACACACACACACACACACAGACACACACACAGACAGACAGACACACACACACACAAACATACATACATGTTGGGTTTTGGGTTTTATGAGGACTCTCCATAAACATAACGATTAAAAAATAAAAATAAAAAGTCATTTAGTAAGATTTATGAGCTGTTTTCCTCATGGGGACCGACATTTTTGCCTGAAGAAGACCCAGCAGGGTCGAAACGTTGCCTTTATATTAAATATGGGAGTTTAAAGCAGTGTTGCGGACATTACATTTCTTTTTCACCGAAATTTTGTCCCACAACATCAGAATTTCCTGGTTTTACTTTCCTTGCAGGGACAATTGGTCCAGACAATGTAGGGAATACCTGGACCACACACACATACACACACACACGCTCACACAAACACACACACACTGTACAGTTTGTTCTGTCACATATCGATGTTCATGTGTTTATATTAAATGGGCTTTTTAAAATAAATGGATATCCTTAAATGCCATAAGAAAGACAGAATTATCATTTGAGACTTGATTATAATTGGCTTGTTTATGATTGCAAAGGTAGTTAATAATCAGATTTGTTTCATAAGAGTTGATGATCAGTGATCTAACACGAATAAAACAGGTGAAATAATAAATTTTTACATATATAATATTTTATTAAACTACACCACCAGTCAAAAGTTTAGACGCATTTAAATGAGCTTGTTTCTCATTATCTTGGAAACTTTGTATTTATTTACTTTTTATGAAATATTACTTTATTTTTAAACGTATGGGTTGGAGCAGATTAACAAGTGTGCGGCACACACACCTTTTAAAAATAGCCAATAACATCTGCATTTTACAAATGAGTTATTAGAGGTTAAAATCTGTGGTTTATACGAGTAAAGTTACTCGTCTCACAAGATTATACTCTTTTTCTTTCGCTCTCTCTTCTTGGTAATAGAAAATACTGGTTTTGACTGTATTTGAACCAGTTTGACCATTCATGATGACAAGTTGTACATGTTTGACTTTCACTTTAGCTTTGTGGGCTTGTGCAAATTTTCTTCTTGCTTTAAACACTTGCGTGTTCCCAAATGCCCGAAGTTAGTCAATGTTAGAGCCGTTTGGTGAATTATGTTCGGTGTGATTTTTTAATGACCGTTATTGAGGGCGTTGTGCATCTTAAATAAATTTCCACCCTGTGTTTGTCACTGACCCAGCCGGTTATTACTATTGTACTGTCCTAATGAAAGAACGACAATCCAACGGCATCACATACCTGTCGACACGCTAGGATTAACACCAGCTCGTTTGCTCAGTTTTAGCAATAGAGGAATGTTTTCAAACCACTCATGCAACAGCATAGCAATATCTTGGAAATAGTTCTGTTTTACAGGACTGTTGAAACTGTTCTCTGATGCTTCTGTTTATGCTCATTCCTCAGATCTGTTTCTCTCACGGGAGTTTGCATCACATATTTGGATCGCATTTGTCCCGATAGAGAACTTCCTCTTCCTGGACCAGGTCATTTGTTTAGTTAACATTTTGACTGAGCCTAAAAATAAGTGTAAATATCGATCTTGCTATATTTGATTTGGAGAACGAGTAAGCAAAAGAAGAAGAAATGAAAGTTCAAGCAAGAAAAATGAGAACTAGCTTTCGACTTATTCTGTAGAACTCACTTTTTATTCTCAAAACTCACTGCCACAAAGCTAGGGTGTTATAGGTGGTTGCTAGGGTGTCATAAGTGGTTGCTAGGGTGTTCTGGGTAGTTGTTAGGTTGTTGTGGGTGGTTGCTAGGGTGCGATGGGTGGTTTCTCAGGTGTTCTAGGTGCTGTTTAGAGTGTCATATGTGGTTTCTTTGGTGTTGTTGGTGGTTGCTAGGGTGCGATGGGTGGTTTCTAGGGTGTTCTAGGTGCTGTTTAGAGTGTCGTGGTTGCTTTGGTGTTGTGGGTGGTTGCTAGGGTGCGATGGGTGGTTGCTAGGGTGCGATGGGTGGTTTCTCGGGTGTTCTAGGTGCTGTTTAGAGTGTCATATGTGGTTTCTTTGGTGTTGTGGGTGGTTGCTAGGGTGCGATGGTTGGTTGCTAGGGTGCGATGGGTGGTTTCTCGGGTGTTCTAGGTACTGTTTAGAGTGTCATATGTGGTTTCTTTGGTGTTGTGGGTGGTTGCTAGGGTGCGATGGTTGGTTGCTAGGGTGCGATGGGTGGTTTCTCGGGTGTTCTAGGTGCTGTTTAGAGTGTCGTAGTTTCTTTGGTGTTGTGGGTGGTTGCTAGGGTGCGATGGTTGGTTGCTAGGGTGCGATGGGTGGTTTCTCGGGTGTTCTAGGTACTGTTTAGAGTGTCATATGTGGTTTCTTTGGTGTTTTGGGTGGTTGCTAGGGTGCGATGGGTGGTTTCTAGGGTGTTCTAGGTGCTGTTTAAAGTGTCATGTGATTGCTTTGGTGGTGTGGGTGGTTGCTAAGGGGTGTTTTAGGTGGTTTCTAGGGTTTTGTGGGTGGTTTCTAAGGGGTGTTCGGTGGTTGCTAGAATGTCATAGGTGGTTGTCTGGGTGGTTTCCAGGAAGTTGTATTACTAATATTACTCTGTTACAAGTTAAAATTGTAAAGACCGTTTAAGTTAAAGTACAGAAGTACTTGTTTTTAAAAGTACTTGAGTTTCAAAAGTAAAAAGTAAATGTCAATGCATTGTTTTATTATTGTTGCTATGCTGTATGTAATACTAATGCGTCAGAACGGAGGCTCGCTATTGGCCAGCATCACACGCATCACACACATGACCAGCGTCGACCAATAGTGAGCCTCCGTTCTGACGTACAACCCAGAAGCGCTGCGCTGTTACACTACGTGAACGCTACGGAGTGATTTGCTTGCAGCACCTGAGAAGCCCCGTGGTGAGGAACAGAGAGTTTGCTCAGAGTTTTGCAGAAGTAGCAGTGCTTCGCCTTCTGAGAATATAGTTCCCAGTATGTATACGGTTAGAAGATGGCTGTGTCTCATGTGACCTTGTTATTTGTACACGCTCTGACTATACAAATCACAACATGTAAATAGGAAAATGTTGGCGTTATTTTGTCACTTATTGGGAGCAGTATGCTAGCTGGAGCCATTTACCTCCAGTCTTTGTGCTAAGCTAGGCTAGCGGTGGGTGCGTCAGACAGAGTTACGGCACGCACGGAGATGAGAAAGGTATGTGTGGACTTATCTAACTCTGGGGGATACGGTGAATAAGATAAAGTCCCAAAAAGTCGCCATTTCCAAAGTTTCCAGAAAAAAAATAATTCTCAAGTAAAGTACAGATACTTACAAAGTGTACTCAAGTACAGTACTCTAGTAAATGTACTTTGTTACTGTCCACGTCTGGTGTTGTGAGGGGTTGCTCGGGTGTTCTGGGTGGTCAATTTTTAATACTAAGTGTTAGATTATTGTTCAAATTACTGTCACAAAGTATAAGCAAACTAGTGTTTTTTGCTTTGCATGTTTTTTACTAGCATGCTACTAATGGAAATGTATTGTCAGTGCGGTTGCTAAGGTCTTCTGAGTGCTGGTTCTCAAGTCAGAAGAGCCCAATCATTGTTCACCAACATTATTCAAATACCCAGCTCTGAGTTATGATGATAATAATAATGATCGTCATTTGACTTGCGCTTAGATTGCCGGTGACCTGGA
>NC_139982.1:30828458-30833458 GCF_963993115.1 Abramis brama
AATGCAGGGGCGTAACACAAGATCCTGGGCCCTATGCATAGGCAGTCCTGATGGGCCCCCATGTTCCTCAAAAAAATAAATAATAATAATAATATGGCCTCTGCACACATGAATCTGTAGACCTAGATATTTATAGCGTAATAACTATTAACTGTAAATGCTTAGAGTAGCCTGATAATTTGTCATGTGTGCACACACATTTCAAACCTCCTTTCAACATTCTCTAGCCTACTTTACTGTGGTTACTAAGTTTAAGCTAAATGATATTACAATTTTTTTTGTATATAACACTCAACGTAGGCTATATAATTGCTAATTATTGCTAATTTTAGATATTATAGCCTATTAATTTAAAATTAAACAGGTTTCAATTTAGGCTATTATAATGGTGTGTTGTGCAAACAGCATTGTTAGTGTACAGTTTATTTATTTAGCCTTTACCTCAGATTACATGTATAACCAAATTATCATCTGAAAGTGTATGTTCTGCTCTTTCAATGGGTCGTCTCAGTTGATTTTTAGCACTAACGATCGCGGAGATATTCAAGCAGTTTAGCACTACAGATTTCGTGTTCTTGATTGTGCTCACCTTTCTTTGAAAATAAGTCAGTTACCAATTGTTCCCCTCATTTTGTTTTCTTTCCTTAATGTCGTTCCTTTCATTTTGGTGGCCTGATTTGCCTTGCTTTAAGAAAGACATTTCTACAGCAGAAGTTTGCGCTCCTCCAGATGCTGAACTAACTAACATAAACAAAATGCGTGCAGATGGACTAAACCATTTGGCGCATTAGCAAGGGGTGGGACCAGTCAATCAATCAACAAAGTTATTCAGCCAATACACTAATTTTACATTTCATCTGACATTCATTAGGAAATTTAATTAGGAAATGAAAATATCCAGGTAACATAAAACATATTCCAGACTTTTCAAGGGCCCTCTCTCCCTTTGGGGCCCTGGTAATCAGTACTGGTTTTACCCCCAGTCCGACGCCCCTGTGTGAATGCCACTGTGCAGCTTCTATATATTAGTATTAACTTTCTTGTGAAAGAGCTGCTTGTGATGAGCTTTTATTCATCATGTGACTCTCATCTCCACTGTGATTGGTGGTTGTCAGTGTATTACTATTGGTACAAAACAGATATTAATACTTCAATAGGTCAGTAAATTAACATTATATCAGATCATTAAATACGGTTTATTACTGTAAATTTAAGTAAAGTCTGTAAAATCTAAAATGTTGCTACCGTATTTTTTACGGTACATTTCTGGCAATCACAGCTGCCAGTATTTTACCGTAAATTTAAAGGATTTTTTTTTACAGTGCATTGTATCTGTTGTATTCAGTTCCACTCCATTCCATTCTCATCAGTTTCATTCCATTATATCTTATTCATTCCATACCATAAGTTTATGATGTATGAAGTATTCTCTTCTGTTGCAGTATATATGAAGACTTCAGATGCGAAATTTTCTTCTAGAATGATCATTTTTATCAAGCTTGTATGTTTATGTTCAGTTATTTCACTTTAATGGCAATGAAAATTACCTATTAATTGTCATTAAAATTAATTTACTGAACCTAAATATACGAGCTTGATAAAAAAATCTCATTTTAGAAGAAAATTTCAGTTGGCATTTAGAGGCTTTTGCATCTGAAGTCTTCATATATACTGAAGTGTATACATATATATATATATATATGCATTTTATAAGCATTTGTATAAGTGGTCTCAGAGTTTTGGATCCCATTGTACACATATACATACAATGTACACTGTAAGATCAGTAAGATTTTTAAGAAATTAATACTTTTATTATTATTAAGCAACGTCATTTTAAATTGATCGGAAGTGACAGTAAACACATTTATAATGTTACAAAACATTTTTATTTCAAATAAATGCTGTTCTTTTGAACTTTCTATTCATCAAAGAATCCTGAAAAATTAAAATGATCATGGTTTCTACAAAAATCTGTTTTCAAAATTGATAATCATAAATGTTTCTTGAGCATCAAATCATCATATTAGAGTGATTTCTGAAGGATCATGTGACACTGAAGACTGGAGTAATGATGCTGAAAATTCAGCTTTGATCACAGGAATAAATTACATTTGAACAGATATTCACATAGAAATCACATATTTTAAATTGTAAAAATATATCCAAATTTTTACTGTGTTTTGATCAAATAAATGCAGCGTTGGTGAGCAGAAGAGACTTCTTCCAAAAACAATCTTAGATGCTAATGACCATTTTCCTATTCAGATATATATAACCTCACTCCACGTATAAGCCTAACCACAGTCGTGTTGTTTTATTCTCGTTTATGAGATATAACCGGCGGCATCCGCCCGTCACACGTCCCCGAGACCCACCGGAGCGACTCCTTATTCCAGAATAGAAATCTCTGAATCGGCCCTGAAAGCGTTACCTGTATTTATTTCCTCTGTGACTCTATTTCTGTCGGCCTGAGTCAACACTGGTGCTAAAAGAGGCCTGTGCTTCTCCCTGACTGTGTTCTTTCAGCGCTGAGGGGGAGGAGGGGGAGGAGGGGAGACGGGCGCTGCTCCTGTTTACCCACAGCCTAATAATACCTCTGGCCCGACAGAGACCAAACCTGCACTGGAAATGGACAAAAAAGGGACGAGAGACAGGAGTGTCGTGCTGACACTGGTGGACAAAGACCGAGTTTGTGTGAGAAACGTGACTGAGGTCAAGCGGAGGTTCAGAATCCTTAAAAACTCCTCCATTCACTTCCGTAATGTGACGTAACTCCAGATCAAACTGAATATCCAGTAGGATATCAAGAGGACTGGGACTTACAAGCACAGAATCAGCCCATTTGTGCATCATGATGAGCTTTTATGATTTATTTAGCTGTACATATTTAATTACACTATCATAAACCATAAGGCAGTGCTCAATAATTAGTTGCATTTATTGATAATAAGCAGAATAAAATGTATTTGTTACATTTTTATCAGTTACTGTAAGAATTCTTTATATTTTTGAAATAAATCTCCATATCTTGGTCAAATATGCTCGCCAAAGCTGCGTTTATTTGATCAAAAATGCAGTAAAACAGTGAAATATTATTTATTTTGAAATATACAATTTTAAAAAAGTGTTTTCTATGTGAATATATGTTAAAATATAATTTATTCCTGTGATCAAAGCATCATTACTCCAGTCTTCAGTGTCACATGATCCTTCAGAAATCACTCTAATATGATGCTCAAGAAACATTTCTGATTATCGATATAAAAAATCATATTTTTGTGGAAACTTTTTTTCCCGGGTTTCTTTGATAAATAGAATGTTCGAAAGAACAGTATTTATTTGAAATAGAATCTTTTGTAACATTATAAATGTTTTTACTATTACTTTTGATCAATTTAATGCCGCCCCGATGAATAAAAGTATTTATTTCTTTAAAAAAGAAAAAAAATCTAAAATCTTACTGACCCCAATCTTTTGTATGTCAGTGTATTCAATTCAATCAATAGAATGACCTCCAGTTTTATAGCATGTATATTAATAAGCATTTTTGTAAAGTCAAAATTAAGTCAGAATTGATCCTATTTATCTTCTTATTGCACATTAATTGTATTACTGTAAACAAATCATTTATTTATTTATTTATTTATTTTTGGGCTTTGCCATTTCATAATTTGCCCCATCCCAGTTTTTTACCTGTTCAACATCCCAATAATAGTGTAATAAAACTTAGTAAGTCTTTAAAACTTCAAGTGTCCGTTCTTGGCCTTCTTACAGTCAAGTAAGTTAAGGCCCGTTCACACCAAGGACGATAACTATAATCGATGTACACGTGTAACAGGCCGTCATCTTTGTCCATTACATCACATTTTATGCAAGCGAATCGAGTTTATCAAGTAGGCCTACATTTTTACAAACGAATTTTCTAGGTTCTTTCAGTTGCTGTTTGTGAACCCGTGTGAACGGCCTCATCTCACTGAGTAAAGCGGACGGGAAGGTGTCAGGATGTTCATAAAGAAGAGGAAAAGATGAACCCGTGGGAGAAACCAAAGCTGAAATGTGAAACTCTCAGAATCACCTCTGGTCACGTTTCATTCTTCTGTATTCTGTTCACACGCTTACTGTCAGAACATTTTTCCCGTGAGATATTCAAATGACCCGAGTGACATCATTTCCCCTCTTCCAAACTCAGTGTTTCTCTGGAAGCTGATCGTGTTTGAGTGTGAACGCAGCATTCAGTGAATTGTTTGCGATCTAAAGATTAAATAGTTTCGTGTTTCTGGCGGTTATCGGCGGGGAAATTCCAGAATTCCAGCTTTGTGACTTATACATTAAGCTTGCCACTCGGGTTTTGTAATGCTAACATTCAATTTGTTAACATGCATCAAATAAGGATAAACATTTTAACAGCATTTATTAATTTATCCTAACTTATAGTATTGTTTGTTATTCATTTATGTTAATTTCATAATCAAGTTTGTTGGTAATATTTTTTATGTTTTTGAAAGAAGTCTCTTCTGCTCATTAGCACTGCATTTATTTGATAAAAAATACAGTATTTTTTAATATATATTTTTACAGTTCAAAATGAGTGTTTTCTATGTGAATATATGTTAAAATGTAATTTATTCCTGTGATCAAAGCTGAATTTTCAGCATCATTACTCCAGTCTTCAGTGTCACATGATCCTTCAGAAATCACTCTAATATGATGATTATTATCAATGTTGAAAACATTATTGATATTTTCGTGGACACCGTGATACATTTTCATTTTCCAGGATTCTTTTAATGGACAGAAAGTTCAAAAGAACAGCATTTATTTGAAATAAAAATCTTTTTTTGACGTCATAAATGTCTTTACTGTCACTTTTGATCAATTTAATGCTGAATAAAAGTAGTAATTTCTTTAAAAAAAAAAAAAATGGTCGCAGGTTCATGATGGTCACGGCTGGAATGCTGAAATATGACACACAGTGTTTGATTTTCCGTTGACGTGAC
>NC_139982.1:30840958-30955958 GCF_963993115.1 Abramis brama
TATTGTCAACTTTTGACCCTTTCTCAAAATACATTTCATTTAGGATTTTTCTAAATATCTTTGACATGGTCCTTTTTACAAAGTATGTTAAGGTCCCAAAAGATAACCAATAACAGGGAAAGAGCTCTTCAAGAATTTTTTTTAAAATAGAAGATAAAAAATAAGCAAGGATAGGCAAATTAAATATCTAATCTACGATGCAATAAATAAAATACAGTAAACACAATTTTTCAATAACTGATATGGTGGCAATACATTGTGTATCAATATAAGAAATTATTTTTAGGACCATTACGAGTTTTTGCATTGTGACATTATTTTCATGACAATTTTCACCCCACATTCTCATTAATATATTGCAAAAAACAAACACACACACATTTATTTATTTATTTATTTACCTTCTAGGCTCATGGTAGTAATTGTTGTATACTAAATTTAATTTAAAAAAATTATGTTAATGAAAAATGTTATAAATGGCCCTTAAAATAGGCTTTATTTTATTTATTTTGATATTAAGATTAATTTGTGTCAAGGGTTAAACTGACTTTTAATGACTGTTAATGCAGTTCTTTTAGTGTTTAAAAGTAATGTTTTGTTGAAATAACAGTGGACACAATGAAGAGATGTTAGCCTGATGTTCAGACTCTTAAGGGTTAAACAATCGTGTGTCGTAACCTGAGGTTAAGTGCCTCACTGGAGCACAATGGTGATTGTTCATGGATTAACCCCTTGCACGGCTTGAACCTTCAACCTTTTACTTAGTAGCCCAGATTTGGGACGACACAACCACGCCACCCTAAATCTAAACCCTGAAATGAACTAGAAAAACAGCTTTATTTCTCAGCTGAGGCCACGTCTAATCCACATACGCATCCTTTTCTCTACGCTTTGGCCTTCAGTTCATACTGAGACAGCGAAAATTTAGATTTTTGAAGACGCTCTCCCAAGTGAATAAATATGAGAATGGAGGTTATGCATGTTTAGTCATGTGATTTAGATATCTATGTTTATACCAGTATGTGCCTGCGATGTGCAGTGTTGCTGAAAATAAATCTTCTGGATGTTATCCATGTTAAGGCATTCATGCAAAGATGCAAAACAATTGCAATTGCTGTCCTGCGACAAAACATGAGGGCAAATGCAAAGTTCTGTCATGAAACTCTAGATGGCGCAGACTGATTGGTCCTTAACTCATTCTGCTTGCAATCACATCATTCTCTATAGGGCACAGCTGATTGGTTCCTGCTGTATCAGTAGCCAATGAGCTCGCAGCTCAACCTTCAAATACTTGGTCAGCATTTGCTGTATGAGTTGAAGCACGCTTTCAGAAACCCTCCTCCTTCCCCAGCTCCACCTGTATAGATCTGCTATGGGTAATTCATGTATGCTATATTGTACAGCAGCAGCAGCATGTCTTACTTGCTCACAGCAGTGTGTCGTGTGTGTATTGGTAGTAGTAAATCCCGTACTTGACCAAGTACTATTCGACCAAGACCAAACATATCAACAATGTCATATCCATTGCCATGCCAAGCATTTAGAGAGCTGTCGTGACAGAATTGAGTTTTAGACCAAGCATTGAGTTGCAGTTTGGCCAGCTCTCTGTAAGTGGTGAGGTGTTTTGCTAATTAAATGATCTTGGCAGAAATATATCATGAGAACTTGACCTCTGACCTCTCTGTATGATCTTTTGTCACATTTTACCCATTCGTAGTAAGATGATTGTAGCGTTTTCCGACGGTGCGCACTGCGATTTTGTCCACGATTTGACCGTCTGAGACAAACTTTGCAAATCCTAAAAGATTCCTCTGATCCTAGGCTCAAATCTGAAGTCTCTGATCTCTAGTTTGACATGTTCACCGACAGCTGATTAATGACCGTTGTGATCAGATTTGACCTCAGACGAATTTCTGGCGGTGTCAGAAGATTTGAGTCTCAGTCAGTGATTCTTCTACAACCACCGTCACATTGTCTTTGTTTTCATGACCAAAATGAACATTAGAGATTTCTTTGTGGATCATGTTCGTACAGTCTGACAAGCAACAATCGTAAAGGACTACTATAAATCGCAAAGTGTGCACCCGGTTTTGAAACTTTTAGTGGACGGAGAGCGTTTTGTATGTGGATAAATGCAGACGTGGCCTGACATGTGTCTGTGTTTTGTAGGTGCTTCAGATGGACGTGAAGTTGGAGAACATCCTGAAGATCCTAATGGAGCATTTCCAGCCCAAACCAGAGCTACTGCAGAAACCCAGTCAGTACAGCTCTCGCGTCACCGTCATGAAGCGGCCGGGCGTCAGCATGGACGAGAGCCAATGACGCGCTCGCATGGACGACTCGCGCAATGCATTGTGGGAAACGGGGTCCGAGCGGAAGAGCTTGGTGTTTCCTGTTTCTGACTACAAACTGAACATCATATGAGTAGCGAAGTGGGAAAAGTGGTTGTGTGGAGATGCTCAGAATCTCCTGATCCAAGCTAAACTGTCCGTCGTTCATTATTTGGACGCATTATTTGATTGTTTTCATGGTCAGCGCTCTCACAGATGGTGTCGTTCGGACCCGTTTTGGTCAAGCAGGGATCATTAATAACGTTTCCAAACACAGCACTGATCCAGGGTACGACTCAGGCCGGCGTTGATGTATGGCTGTGGTAGGGCTTATCAAAACAGCAAAACACCAATGATAGATGCTAATGAAGTTTAATAACGCGCTGAGAAAGAAGGCTATTCACGGCTGTTGACGTTGAGACGAGAGCCAAGATTCCCGACAGTGGATCAGAACTCCAACCACGCCATAATGCCCTTGAAGCACCTTTTAGATGCGTTTGCTTGATCTGTGATCTATGATTATTTTTCTTATCTGAGATAATTAAACGCTGAAAGGCGAAGTGAGTTGACGGAAAATCAATTAATGAGATGAAAAAACACATTCCACTGATCTTTTCCAGAAACCACAACGCTGTCTTGAGGAAAATACCTTCATCCTGGATCTTTTCTCCAGACGTGTTCATCTGTTGGCCGTTTGCCTGGCACTGAATTAACATTGAATTCTTTCTGTTTTTTCATAAAGCAAAAACACACAATGTTACAGGGATGTAAAACACGGTAAAATCTCTATCTGACAGCTAGATCAGTTTTATCAAACGCCGACAACAGCTATATGAAAAATAAGGCAATGCTCAATAAATAGTTTAAACATTTATTGATTATGATAATAAGTGCAATAAAAATGATTACATTTAAAAAAAAAACGTCTAATACACTACTATTCAAATGTTTGAAGTCTCTTCTGCTCACCAAGACTGCATTTATTTAATCAAAATTGCAGTAAAAATTGTGAAATATTTTTACAATTTAAAAGAACTGTTTTCTATGTGAATATATATTGAAATGTAACTTATTCCTGTGATCAAAGCTGAATTTCCAGCATCATTACTCCAGTCTTCAGTGTCACATGATCCTTCAGAAATCACTGTAATATGATAATTTTCTTATTAACAGCTTCATATTTTTGTGGAAACCATGATACATGTTTTCAGCATTCATTGATGAACAGAGAGTTCTGAACTTTAAATTTTTTTTTTTTTTATAAAATCTTTTGTAACATTATAAATGTCACTTTTGATCAGTTTAATGTCTTCTTGCTGAATAAAAGTATTAATTTCTATTTAAAAAAAAAATCTTACTAACCCTAAACTTTTGAACAGTAGTGTAAACATTAACATAAAACATTATATAAATATTATAAAATATAATTTTAATAATATTTATTATATAGTATATAAAACATTTCACATATTGAATGCCATTATTAATAATAATAATAAATATTATTCATAATAAACATTTAAACATTGTAACTAATTGATAACATGCGGTCACAGGTGTCTGTTTATTGGTATTTTCTATTTTAAAATATATTTTATTCATTACTCTTAATTGTTCCACAGGATCTGAAACCCTGAAGAAGAGAGAGTTTATGGCTAGATAAAGTCTTGTCTTTTTTGCTGCTGCTGACGCGACTCTGTACAGTTTTATAAAACAAAAAGCAATGTAAATATTGTAGTAATGCCTTATTATATGTAGTGCTGAGGGTTTGGATTCATATTCTGATGGAATGATAAACTGATCTGTTGTAATCATTCGCTCCAGAAAACTGTAGTGTAAATAAAACATGCATTTAATTATGTATCACGTTGCATTTTGGCCGGTTGCATGCGGGAGTACCTGTCACGCTTTGAGTCACACATCATGTGTGAATGATTAAAGTTTGGAGACTCAAACGACCCGGAGAAATTGAAAACGACTTGTTTCCATCGGCTTATTTCTCTTCAGCAAACCACGTATTCTGTGCACAATTTAATATGCAGAATATAACTGCACATACATTCAGGTCTAAGCCCAAAACATGCGCCTGAGAGACCAGGGGCCTGTACCATGACGGGAGCTTAACAAACTCAGGGTTACAGGATTAGTTTTGAGTGGACAAAACCAAACTAATCCAACCAGGCTTTGTTGGTACCATGATGCTGATCATCAACTTTCTCTGTCAACTCAGGCTTTATACTGAGTTTAGGAGTGAGGTGTGACATCAGCAGTGAACAGCCAATCACACGCTGAGAAAGAGTGAAACTGCGATTAATTTCTCGCGAGAGAAGCGGCGCGATTCACGCAGAATATTACGAGATTGAAAAATATTATGCATTTAAACAAATTTACACAGCAAGAAGAAAATTAGTCTATGAAAGAGGACAACTAAAATAAAAAGTATTGCTATATCAGTGCAATTAAAGTTAGTTTATACAGTTGATAAAGGTATAGAGAGAATTGAACATTTCAGCTCACATCATTATCTATTGATTCTAAAGCGTATTTATATCACCTTCATATATTTATTCATTTAAACTGTGCGTAATAATAATTAATCAACTAAAATTGTACATGATGTGATCGATTAAGGGTATATCTAATAACTAAATCATACAAAATTATTATTCTAAATAAGCATTAGTGAAAGCCATATGATTTGGTCTTTAAAAATCATTTGCTATTTAGTGACTTTTTTTTATTTATTATTGAACAGATATAACCGCAAATACATAGTTACAACTCAAAACAGAATTAATAATGCAAACCATAATAAAAGCCAGTGAAAGCAAGTTAAATAAAAAGCAAGTAAAATAAACAGACAAAAAAATAATAATAATAAATTGAGCCAGGGGTAACATATGATTTAAAATAAATTCAAGAGAGAGAGAAATGCCTTGAGTCCCTATTTGTTTTCATTTTAAAAAAGCATAAATATTATACTTTGTGCACAATGTAACAGACTTTAAAGCTTTGGCATTGTTGGAAGAAGAGATAGTCCCCAAATAACAATTCAGGTCTTTACAAAAAAATAACAAAAAGAGGTTTGACAGACAAAAATTTACACTTGTGTACAAAAAAACTTGGCTAGAAAAATAAACAGATTTATAAGAAAGTACTTGTCTTTTAGATTCTTGTCAGAGTTATAAAATCCAAATAAGACACCCTTGAACACCAAAGAAAAATTTACTAATAAAGACGCACGTACAAACAGACAAAATGTCTTCCAAAAAGTAGCTACATGAACACAATCCCAAAATTAGTGACCTTTAATGTGGAGTAGAAACAGGTGGAGTGACTCATCACACATGTGACACTTTGCTCACAGCTGATTGGTCCAATTTCGGTTTGCAACCTCTTACCTGGAGCATCACCTGTCCCGGACCAGGTTAGCCGTGGAGCGCAAGTTACTATAGCGATGAACATGCTAAAAGCCAAACCACTTTCATAGTGCCTAAAACCCAGGGTTGGCGCAAACTAAACTGAAACACACCTGGCTAACCTAAACCGCCTCATGGGACAGGCCCCTGGAGGTTTGGTTATGGCTCTGAAGTGACGGGACCTTGAAGGAGAAGTGGA
This sequence comes from Abramis brama, assembly GCF_963993115.1. Classification (NCBI taxonomy): domain Eukaryota; kingdom Metazoa; phylum Chordata; class Actinopteri; order Cypriniformes; family Leuciscidae; genus Abramis; species Abramis brama. The sequence goes on from NC_139982.1 coordinate 30,846,907, forward strand.
GAAGTGGAGTGTACAGGCCCAGCTGTGTGCAGGACACACACTGACGGCCTTTCATGTGCACAATCTCTGCGCTTTCAAAGGCCGTTTGATGTGTGAGCGCTGGATCATCCTCTATCCTCATGGAGAAGCTTTCTGGATCTGTGACTGCGAGGTTCACTTCTCCTGTGACGTTCCAGCAGATCCTCATGATGAGTGATTCTCTTTAATGCCGTTTCTCACTTCGGTTCTGCTCGCTTAACATCTTTCAAGGCTGAAAACACACTCATATTTCCTTCTTTCTCCCTTAACCCTGTAAAGCCTGACATATAGGTAATGACAACCTGAAATATCAGTTTATTGAACCTTTAGACCAAATACTTTGATACGTCAGGCTGTTATAACCCGGGACATGCGTCTCTAGTGTGTTTATCGTGCAATTCATACGCGAAAATAAGTTTTCACATGCATAGGATATGCATGGGTAGGTTTAGTAGTGGTGTGCGTGTGTATTATACGCTATAAAGTGCGTATCAAATGCACGCGAAAACTGCGCATCATATGCACGTGACATAAAAACTCATTTTCGCATATAAATTGCACGTATTTTCATGAGATCAGGCTGAGTGAGAATATGGAGGAAGAAAAACAGCTCAATTTTATTCAAAGAAAAAATATGCAGTTTGGTGCAGTTGCTAATATTTATATGGCAAATGAAGGAGATCTTTATAGCAGAAAATGCAAATAAATAGCCTATCAGTCGTCACTCTATATCTGCCAATAATATAAGATTATTGTCTTAGTAAGATGAAATTTAAATGATCAAAGCTAGTTTTAAAACATAATGCAATGCAATACAATGATGATTAAAAGATGCACAAATAAACCTTCCGTCTGATGATCATATTTGAACATGACATTAAAAAAAAGATAATCTAATAAATCTTAGTTGCTTCAGTTCAGTAATGTTCATCTTGAAATTTTACACTGAAAAAAAATAAAATAAAAATTTGATATTATCAATAATGTATGACAGCATGTGTTTTTACATTGCTTTAACTCGTCCAGATAAGTTCAGCAATTTTCAACAGTTTTTATAAGTTATAAACTGATTTTTTTAAAGTAATTTTAATGTCATTTATATAGAAATGACTCAAACATCCAAGTTGATTGTACTTAAAAATTGAAGGCAAAATTTTTTACTAACAATTATTCTTATGTTTTTTTCTTTCACAGCATAAAGACGTTTGTACAATTATATTAAAATATCTTTTACTAAAAACTATAAACTACCATCCCGACGACAGAAGGCATGGAGTAGATTGTGTGCAACAGGTTTTTCAGCTTTTTTCAGGATATTTGCATATCAAATATGATAAAGTAGACTTTATAGGGTTACGGTTTTAAGAATATACTGTGAATTTCACTAAAGGTGATTATTGCATTTCTGCAAACATGATTCGCTAGCTAGACGACTCATTTTAATAAGTTCTGCAAACTACACTGAAAAAAACTGTTGTAAAAATTGCTAGTAAATTTCACAATTCATTACAAAGAAATGGTAAGTAACAGTATTTTTAGTAACACTTTATCTTACAATATCTTAGTTACACACATTACATGTAGTTACTAGAGTAATTACTATAAATTGTGCATAATTACATGCAACTAACCCTAATTCTAACCCTAAAGTAATTAGGGAACACATATGTTCTTCTTACCATAGTAATAACAGTAATTAATGCATAATTACATCCTCAACCAATTCCTAATCCTGCCCTAACCCTATAGTAAGCACATGTAGTTATGTACTTAAATATATAATTATATTGTAACAATGACACCTTAAAATAAATTAAGTAATTATTATTACTCAGATGTATAATGTATAATAATTAAATGTATAATTACACTGTAACGGACACATTAAAGTGTAATAGTATTTTCTCATAAACAATAATCTTTGTTTTATTTGCAAATTGTTTTTACAGTGTAACTTGCAACATTTCTGAATAGATAATCTGCTAAAAAAATAAAAATCCGGTGTCTCTAAGGCCAATTTGGTCAATCTAGCGTCATCAGTTCGAGCAGTTCGACCGTCATCTGGTACAATGTCAGGTTTTCTGATGGCTAAAACAGAAGTTGGCAGTAATGCTGTCCAGAAATCCTCCACCTCCTCCATAATGGGGCCTGTTTGAGCCGATGACAAGCCCGAGGCGTGTGCCATTACTGGGGCCCCTGTGGCCCCGGAGCAGCAGCGGAGCCTGTGAAAGCAGACACTGGGGGGAACAGGTGTGAGGCGGGGGGGCGGCAGCTGCGCCTCTACAAATAGCAGAGCAGGAACAGTTGCGCTGGCGGCTGTTGTTGTGTTGGGCGGAGGGGCGGCAGTGACCCGTTCATCCCTCCATCCGTTCATCCAACCATCCATCCGTCTGTCCATCCATCCATCCGTTCATCCATCCATTCATTCATCCATCTGTCTGTCCATCCATCCGTTCATCCATCCATTCATTCATCCATCTGTCTGTCCATCCATCCGTTCATCCATCCAATCATCCATCCATTCATTCATCCATCTGTCTGTCCATCCATCCGTTCATCCATCCATTCATCCATCCATCCATCCATTTATCCATCCATCTGTCCATCCATCCATTCATTCATCCATCCGTCTGTCCATCCATCCGTTCATCCATCCATCCATCCGTTCATCCATCCATTCATTCATCCATCCATCCGTCTGTCCATCCATCCGTTCATCCCTCCATCCGTTCATCCATCCATCCGTTCATCCCTCCATCCGTTCATCTATCCATCCGTCCGTCTGTCCATCCATCCATCCGTTCATCCCTCCATCCATTCATCCATCTGTCCGTCTGTCCATCCATCCATCCGTTCAGCCCTCCATCCATTCATCCATCCGTTCAGCCCTCCATCCATTCATCCATCCGTTCAGCCCTCTATCCATTCATTCATCCATCCATTCATCCGTCCGTCTGTCCATCCATCCATCCATCCAACCATCTGTCCATCCATCCATCTGTTCAACCCTCCATCCGTTCATCCATCTGTCCTTCCATCCATCCGTCCATCCATCCATCCATCCATCCGTCCGTCCGTCTGTCCGTCCGTCCATCCATCCATCCATCCATCCATCCAACCATCTGTCCGTCCATCCATCCATCTATCCGTTCAGCCCTCCATCCATTCATCCATCCGTTCAGCCCTCCATCCATTCATTCATCCATCCATTCATCCATCCGTCCGTCTGTCCATCCATCCATCCATCCAACCATCGTTCATCCATCCATTCATTCATCCATCTGTCTGTCTGTCCATCCATCCATCCATCCATCCATCTGTCCATCCATCCATCCGTTCAACCCTCCATCCGTTCATCCATCTGTCCTTCCTTCCATCCATCCATCCATCCATCCATCCAACCATCTGTCCGTCCATCCATCCTTCCATCCATCCATCCATCCGTCTGTCTGTCCTCATGTCTGCTGCCAGTGTCTGGGAGCGCTGGGAAGGATCCAGGCCTGCTCTTTCTCTTTCTTGCATGACAAAAGTGAATTGACTTTTAGTTGGAAGCCTGATTTGTGACAATAGACCATCCATGCAATGGTACGATATATACAATATTACTGTTTATATAGATACATTTATATTGATTTATATATAATTTGTATATAATTATATGTGGGATTAATTTATATATAGAGAGTTATATTGTATATCAAATATTTTTTTATTTATTCTTATAATTAAATATAAAATTATATAATAAAAGGATTTAATATATAATTATATATAAAATATATAGATAAATGTATATTATATTGTTTTTCATGGAAATTATAAAAATAAATAAAAAAAGATTTTATAATATATTTTATGATATAGTTTTCATAATATATTCCCATGAAATACAATACATATATATAGGTTTTTTTTTTTACATCTATATATAATTATTAAAATATTTGTTGTGTTATTCCACGTCATAAAGCTGTACAAAGTTAATACGTTTTTTTTTTCTTCTGAAAACGTTGCTTTTTTATGCAAATTATTGCAAGTTGCAAACAAATAAATAAATGCATATGCTTATTTGAGGTGGGAAAATGTGTTATTTGGTGAAAATAAATAAACGTGAAAAACACATTTATAAAATCCTAGATGTGCATAAAAAAGTCATGTGACTTTGCCTTTTTTATTTGCATTATATATTACGTGAGGATTCCATTTCCATTTCTAAATATTTTTTGCATAAATTAAATTTAGCATGTTATCTGCATTAATAAGAGTGGCCTAAAATATCGTCCATCGTCGCGCTCGTGCCCGTCCTCACCCAGTCTGCTGTACAGCTGAGGGAATGTCAACTGAAACACATCATGTTGTTATTGAGCACACGTGTGGACTGGAGTGTGTGGTGAACTGGGTCGCATTGCTGTGGACTTCTCTTCCAGACGCGAGGAGGATTGCAGGCCTGGAAACACTTCAGTGCTGGTTTGGCGTCCCGAGGAGAATCAGAGAACAGCTGCAGTCGACTGGACAGTACATGAGCACACAGGCCGGGGACGACTGGACACACACACACACACACACAGAAAGCAGAAGGTGCGTGTGCATCATGTCGCAGCTGCTGCTGTTAAAGCCCTTTAAATCTTGATGAGAAGGTCGATCATCAGCCTTAGAAGGACATGATAAAAGTCCGAAACACTTCACAGATCAGAACTGCTGAGTTCAAACAGGCTGTCCATGACTTTTCTGCTGTTTCGGAAAGTCGTGGACACACAAACAGTTATTTATGGATATTTATGTGTGTGTGTGTGTATTTAATTTTTTTACTGCCAGGAAAAATGTCGTTTTGTAAAAAAAAATTATATAGCCTAAGCCTAGTATAAACATATATGATGACACAAATTAATAATAAACAAAAGTATTAGTTGTTTGTAATCATTTTTGTCTCCTTTATTAACTGATTAGTTAACTACCAGCCTAACTAAAATATAAACTATAAAGTTTGCCCAGTTTAAAATCTGTTTCAATGTTTTATTTATTTACCTATTCAAAATTAAGTGTGTGTGGTAACGTTGTGAAATAAAGTTGATATATATATATTAGGGGTGTGCAAAGCAGCCGGTATTTGTATCTGTATTTGTATTTGTTGAGGGGGGAAAAGTATTTGTATTTGTATTTGTATTCGAGTAAAATTCAAAATAGGTGTAAAAATCCAGTTTTTTTGCGTTACACTTCTAATTTACATTATAGTGTAAGTATTCTTTAATTATATCTATTATAATAAATATAGATATGCAATGTGTAAAATATTTTTTTCAAAACTGCATTCATATTTAATTTTAAAATGGCTTTTTAAACCTGCTAAGAGTTATCCAGCCAATAATAAGCCTAGAACTGCTTTTCTGACGGACTGATATTAATGACATAATGACGGCTTTTTATTTCATTTCTCATCTCCATAAATATATCTAAAGCTAATGCAAGGGCTAGAAATCAATTAATTCTTTGCTGATACTTCCTCGTCATCACGGAGAGCGCAGTTCGCACCGCTTTTTCCTTTCCACAAGCGCTTGTTCTCTCGTGGCGTTTGTCGTTGCTATGCAACCGTGAACATAGGCGCGCCTGGAAAAACGAGCGCTCTGCTCGCTTGCCGCGCGCCTACATTTGAAATCTGCACGCGCAAAAAACGCGCTATGTGAGCGAAATATTTCCATATGTGGCTCTTTCCTCCTATCTTATCAACAAGTGGACAGCCACCACATCAGCAGCACCGCCGGTCGCCATGTCTCATGAGGAAACGCAGCTTTTTGATATAAAGTTTTTCTTGTTCCCGAATACAAATATTTTTAAAGTATTTGTTCGAAATAAGTATTCGTAAAAAACACACTATTTGTGCCTTTCCGAATACCGTATTCGGGTTCGGCTCCACCCCTAATATATATATATATATATATATATATAGGCCTGTTTTTTTTTTTTTTTTTTTTTTTGGTCTTAAGTCAAAAACATTGTCTTTGGAATGTCCAGTGAAAAGTCTTCATTAAAATGTCATCTGTGTGTAACGGTGATGTTTTGACGCACGCACGCACGCTCGCACGCATAGCTGAGCAGATTATCGCGGACGGATAATGAAGTGTGTTCAGAAGCGCCGTGTTTCGGTCTGTGTGCTTCAGGAGCTCGAGCTGATAAAGCCTTTGACTGGCTGCAGGTGAGCCCGTGTAATGAACACTACAGGCCAGAGCTGGCGACAGCTGGGGATATCTGGAGATGTATGAAAGCCAAGCCAGACAGGGCGTGTGTGTGTGTGTGTGATAGATTCTGCGATTCTGTCTGTCAGGTGCATGTTTAATAAAAGTGATTTATGGCAATGACTGATGTTTAGTAGATATTCTCTCTGTTCCACAATCTAGTATGCTGCCGTGTTGTCTACTTCCTGCATAGGGAACAATGTTTTATGGGGCTGTTCACAAAAAAAAAGTGAATTTTTTTTTGTTTAGTTTTTTGCATTTACCTGCTTTTTACAGAGCCCCTAAAGGGACATGGCGAAGAAGAAAAAAATGAGATGGGAGGAAAAATTATTTGTCAATGCTTTTGCATTCACTCGCAAAAAACGCAAAAGTTTCTCAGGGGAATGCAAAACATTTCAATTTGTTTTTGAGTGCTCTACATAGGCAACACCTCTGTGACAAAGTACACGAGTATTAACCGTAGGATAGGCAATTTTGGAGTGGCTAGCAATAGCAAGCTAGCTTTGAAATCATAAGATCCCGCCTCCTTTCAGAGCGTCTCCAAAGCCACGCCTCCTTCAAAACACATGAACTGTACAGCCAGAGCAGAGTCTGCAAAGCGTCATGAGAGACAGCGTTAAATTACCACATTTTTCATTTTTTAAAATGTTACTTGTTTCAGAACGTTCTAAAAACATTCTAAAGTAACATTCAAAAGTAACATTCAAAAGTAAAATTCAAAAGTAACATTCTAAACAGTCCAAAGTTAATGTTTGCAGAATGATAAAACGGAATGTTTCATTAAAGGGACAGTTCACCCAAAAATGCAAATTAGCCCATGATTCACTCACCCTCAAGCCATCCTAGGTGTATACACTGTAATGAATTGCTGTAAAAATACAGTATTATTTTACAGCAACTGGCTGTTTTCTAATAACACAGCATATTGCTGTAAACTGCAATGCATTCTGGGGTAGCAAGGCGGTTTTACTCAAATATACAGAATATTGCTGTAAATCTCAAATCTACAGCGGCATTGTGGGATCTCCAACGGTCGAGTCGTTGAGATTCGGGTAGCGGCAAAAGGAGTGATTCACAACTGTGGTAAGTGATTTATTTTTTCAGGTTTTTTATTTTTCATGTCTGGTAACTATGTTGAGAATTACATGCTTTAATGACAACAGTTGGTATTCACGGGAACTTCGTGTTGATCAGCACACTTCGTCGTGATTATTTTATGGTGTTATCAAATTTGCACACGCAGTCATCTGTTAACATTGGCGCCGAAATGAAAACGCTTTGCTAAAGCCTCATGGAAGATGTGTCATATAAATTGTATTCGTCTGAAAGAAGAATGTCATATCCACCTAGGATGACTTGATGGTGAGTAAATCATGGGCTAATTTTCATGAACTGTCCCTTTAACTTTTGCATGACCACAAAAATGGAATTTTAAAACACTTTGAATAACTTAATGGGAACATTAGCAAAACGTTCTTAGAACATATTTTTGTAATTTTAATATGGGCCGTCCCAAACAGCGCACTCGATGTGGTCTTCACTTGTGCACCTCGATGTTGTAAATGGCCGTATTTCACAGCGAACTGCTTCTCGACAGTCTTCGAATTTAGTATAATGAATTTTTAAGGCCAGACAAGTCATTTGTTGACGTCAATTTGTAAAGAAAGACTAAATGTCTGTGCACATTTATATTCAAACACACATACCTATAGACTAAACGCGTAATACGCATGTGCACGATTCACAGATTCACGTTTTTGAAGTTTACGTGGAGATCAAGATGAAGTCAACGCTTGCTCCTTGGAACCTGTTTCAAGCCGCCAAACACTGTTGTCGTGCGAATGAACGGCCTGAACACATTAAAAGTTTTCAGTGAGAACGGTGTGGTGTTAGCGGCCCCTAAGTTAATAACTAATGATCTTTGTAGTGGAAGTGAATCAATCAAAACTAACTTTATCTGGACAATAACTTTATTCTAGAGCTGCTGTAAAGCCTAAACAATCTCTGTTACTGTAACTTCCTATTATCTCTGTAAAGCTGCTTTGAAACAGTCTATACTGTTAAAAGCGCTATATAAATGAAGGTGGCTTGACGTGACGGCATCACTTCCTCAAAAGCTTGACCTGTGAGACGTGAGACAGGACCTGCGTCAGATCTGTTACTGTAATCGACAGGCTACAGAGCATCAGTCTGGCCTGAATCCTCTTCACAGCCACTGGTTACTGGTCTACCAGCCGTCTGAGGTCACACGCAAGTCATTTATTGAGAATTTCATCTAATGACGTGCGTTGTGGTCGCAGGAGGAAACCAAACGGGGAAGCTCAGAGATTTCAATGAACTGCACAGGCCCTTGTTTACAGGAAAGGGTACGAGACCTGTGGTTAGCATTGCATTAGTGCATGAATATGAAGCACTTTCAGTCAGGAAATATACTTTATATCTGTGTGTTTTTGTTTTTGCTAGTCAAATCTTAAAAGACTGTTGCATTCAGACTACAAATTCTTCAACTTAGACACAGTGTCGAGATCATACATACAGGACAGGACGTTCTCCAAACTATGAGAACTATTTTCATTCATTTCCAAAGGGCCTGACAGTGGATGAACTGAGACTAAAGGTTAAGGTTTGGTGTTTCCTGTCCCGAAACAAGTGAAACACGGAGAGCTTTAATAGGAAATCAGATAATATACCTGAGTATTTCCTGTAGTTTGTGTGGACGGACCTGAAAGCTCGTTCAGAGGCAAAAAACTTTTTTTTCTGGTCAACATGATGCTTTCCTCGGGCGTTGAGAAGTGCTGTTCATATGCATCTTTCATGTAAATAATATTTAAAGTATGTTCTTTCATTCGGGGAAGGTCAAAGTGAAAATAATTTAAATAATTACTGTCCTGAAACAACAATAACTCAAGTGCATCATGCAGGGGATTGTGAGCCGTTTTGAGAGTAAAGTCAGTAATATTCATTAGTTTGTGAATTTAAATAGTCTAGCATACTAGCAGTATTTTTAAGGTAAATTGAACTTTTAGTTTTTAGGGCCTGTTCATGTTCATCGAGGTTTATTATGGAAGCACATTTCCATAAGAATAAAAAATATTTGGTAAATAGTCATAATTATGACATATAGTGTTGAAATTATGATATAGTAGTTATAACTATATAAAAAAGGCGAGATTGACACACTAAGTCATAATCATTATATAAAAAGTCATAATTGATAAAAAGTCAAACTGAATGTCTTATTATGACTTTTTAATCAATTGCGACTGCCATGATTTATCAAGATCAAAAGATTTAGTTTTGTTTCTTATATCTACAGTATATCATATTTCTAAAAAAGTCATTCTGCATAAAGACATGTTCTCCTAATGTTCATAATGACTGAGTGCTTGAATTGTTTAATTGTTTTGCATGTAAATCTGTACATATAAATGTACTTACAGGATTTTGCAATGTTTATTTTCACATTTATCACTATTTCAACAAAACATCACACAATGATATCGCAAGACCCTTTTATGGTACATTTTCATTGTTTTCGCTTTTCTGTGTGAGAACAGCTCAGAGATTGTGTAAAATAACTTGAGTTTCATAGAAGAAAGAAGGAACTACATGAGTGTGAGTAAATGATGATGAAGTGATAATTTGATTTAAGTAACCCTTACTTAAGTAACCCTTTTAACGTGGAAGTTATAACGTGCTTTTGGCCTGATCTGAGACTTTCAGATAGTTAGTAGTGTTTACTTTACCATCACAAAGACAAACAAAGCCTCATTGTGTGATAATTCCCCGTCAACCTTGTAAGAACGTCTAGTTGTTTTGTGTCACGTCTTTCAAACATGTTTCATAATGATCGACTCCCAAACCACTGAAATTGAAAGGAGCCACAGAATTGAAACCACAGACGTTTTATTTCCAGCTCTTTCTGACCGTGTCCTCCCAGTTTTGCCCGTGACTCAATGGACTCCCTGCGGCTGAAGTCCTTTCCATGGAACAATGAAGAGGAAATTTACGTTTTGCCCATTAAAACACACTGAACAGGGCTGGCGTGTTTTTATGCTCGGGTAGTATTGAGTTTCCTCGCATCTGATTGGACGAGGTCAGAGAGTCTCCGCTTGATGTCGAGGGCAAACCCTACATGACTTCTTTCTGGGCGACGTTGTTTTTGTCCTATACGAGTCCCAGACACAACAGAAGAGCGTTTTAACCTCTCGACGGCGAAGTGCACAGCACAAAGACGGCTGAGGTCACACACCTGCGCCTCACGAGACCTCAAAGCACTGATGCAGGTGTCTTCCTGTTTTTATTATGTGCATTTAATCCCTGTTTGCCTTTGTTGTTTTAAAAGGTTTGATTGTGTTGGTCTGTGCATCCATTTCGGTGGAACCAGTTCATGTGCAAATGTCAGTTTGGCCTTTTAATCACTTAAAAAATCGCTAAATGAGGGTGCGGTGGATGTTTTCTTGCTTAGATTTTGCTCTTTCATAGATCACGAGATTCATTTTGCATTTAAGTGTCACGTTTGTAAGGAGCCCTTAAAGGGACATGGTGATGGAAACATTATGTCAATGCGTCTGCGTTCTCTAACAAATGTTTTGCGTTCCCTCGAGAAACTTTGCGTTCCCCCAAAAAACGTGTTCCCTCACAAAACTTTTGCGTTCTCCTAAGAAATTTTGCGTTTCCTCACGAAACTTTTGGGTTCCCCGAGAAATTCTGCGTTCCCTCACAAATCTTTAACGTTCTCACTAGAAACTTTGCGTTCCCCCAAAAAACGCGTTCCCTCACGAAACTTTTCGTTTCCTCACAAAACTTTTGCGTTCTCCTAAGAAACTTTTGCGTTCTCCTAAGAAACTTTACGTTCCCTCGAGAAACTTTTGCTTTCCCCAAAAAATTCTGCGTTCCCTCACAAATCTTTAACGTTCTCGCGAGAAACTTTGCGTTCCCCAAAAAAACGCGTTCCCTCGCGAAACTTTTCGTTTCCTCACAAAACTTTTGCGTTCTCCTAAGAAACTTTACGTTCCCTCGAGAAACTTTTGCGTTCCCCGAGAAATTCTGCGTTCCCTCACAAATCTTTAACGTTCTCACTAGAAACTTTGCGTTTCCCCAAAAAACGCGTTCCCTCACGAAACTTTTCGTTTCCTCACAAAACTTTTGCGTTCTCCTAAGAAACTTTACGTTCCCTCGAGAAACTTTTGCGTTCCCCAAGAAATTCTGCGTTCCCTCACAAATCTTTAACGTTCTCACAAGAAACTTTGCGTTCCTCAAAAAACGTGTTCCCTCACAAAAGTTTTGCGCTTCCTCACGAAACTTTTGCGTTCCCCGAGAAATTCTGCGTTCCCTCACAAATCTTTAACGTTCTCATGAGAAACTTTGCGTTCCCCGAGAAACTTTTGTGTTCCCTTGAGAAACTTGTACGCTCTCCTGAGAAACTTTTGCTTTTCCTCACGAAACTTTTGCGTTCCCTATCACAACTTTGCCTTGACATAATTTTTCCTCCCATCTCATATTTTTTTCCTTCACCATGTCCCACCTTGCAATAAATTAAAAAAAAATCACAATTCCTGAGACTTTTTTTCTTGCTATTTTGAGTTTTCGTCTAGCAAATGTTTATTTATTTTTTTGTTCAATCAAAAATAAGCCAACCTAACAAATATTTCAAATATGATTTAAATATCGCAAGTGACTGTGCTTTGCGAATCTCAGCTGGAAATACAATAGTATTGTATTTTAGCATTGACCTAATGAATAATAGCCTTTCTGGAAGGATTCAAAGAGAAATGTTTGAGGTCATGTTGAGATTTCTGTCTTTTGATTGCAGACTTTGAAGAATCTTACAATACTTTAGCAATGTTTTTAAAGGAGGCAGATGGGACAGGCCCGCTGTTTTGCCTCGATCCGGCACTGAGCTCTGAACCTGTCACTTTCTAATTGCATTTCATACAGGTTAAATCGTAACATCCACACTTGGATTGGAAACTCCACGAAATTCCCTCTGTCTGTCCAAAACGCCTGTGTTTGTTGCTCGTCCCTGATCTCAGCAGTAAAGACGTTCTCAGGCAGATCAACTGATGCCACATGAATAAACACACGTTGTGCTATGCTTGGCACACTCAAACCAGCCATTAAAATATCACGTGGATTTTCTCGCCCCTTTTGGCTGGTGTCAGAACAATGTCGTGGATGAGAGAGTGGAGTGAAGAGTGACGTACCCACACTTTTTACAATGTTTCTGTCATGCAAATTAAATTTGACATTTGTATAGCTATACATTTGACTGAAAATAGCAAGCAAAAAGCATAACTGTGATTAGATGATTTTGAAAACGAGACGTTAGAGAGTTAATGAAGAAATAGACTAGCAGTGAGGAGCACCTGTGCCTCTCGCCACTCCCACTGTCAGTTTGTGTTTGAGTCAGCGCTGTGACTAACCGTTGGCATGTGTGTTTCATTCAGATGAGTAAATGACACGAGCGCCTGCTTGCCAAACCTAGGCAAGAAAGGTCACGCAGGGAGAGGACGTCACATCATTTTTATTTCCCCAGCTTCTTGCATAACTAAAGGATTGTATTGGTCTCTGGAATGGCTAAAAATACTATTTTGTTCTCTTTAGCATGAAGGAAGACTATAACATTCAGTGCATTGTTACAGCTAAATAAAAAAAGTGCATCATTTTTGTTTGCATGCTCAAGCTTTAAATGTGCATTCACTGAAAAAACAATTAGAAAATTTACTTGGCCAGTTAAAGTTTGTTGAGTAATTTTACTTAGTTGAAGTTTAATTTGCAATACTCTGCAAAAATTCAAGTATATTTTACTCAAACAATATAACACTGAATTAAGCCACGCTTTTAAAGTGTACACTTTACTTAGAAGAACATCTAAATAATACAGTAGATACTGTGTAGGTAAAAAGTGAGGAAACCCACGGCCTTAAAATTATTAAGTAAATAAACCATGCGTAATTGAAAAAATTAAGTTATGTGGAATTGTCAAGTTCACATAATTTTTTTTTCTTTAATTGCACATTAAGTTTATTTACTTGATCATTCCTCACTTTTTTTTATTTGTCAACTTATCACTTTTTACAGTGCATCTAATAGAAATAATGTGATTACTAAACCTAACAACAAAAGCAATGATTCAACAGTGTCAAAACAGTGAAAATGCAACCTTATTACTGGGAACACCATCAGAAAGTTAAATAGGTTTTATTTAATTTTATAAGTTTGATATTTACGCTTTAATTTCTACAAACCTAAATTGAGCACTAGTATAGAATTTACTTCTTGCCTAACTTATTCAGGTAGAAATAATAAATAAATAAAAATCTGTAGTATTTAATCACCACACAGGTTGTGTTTTGACAGAATATTATATAATGTTCAAATAAGACAGATGTGGGTTGAAATAATTTAATTCTCTTTTAATTGATTGCAGCACATTGTATAACCACACATAACAAAAAAGCACTTATCAAATATTTTAATCAGGCTCAGTTTGCAACCTCTTACAAATTTGTTAAAATAATATTACAACAAAATAAAAAAAAATAAAAACAGAAAGAAAGAAGCTACCAAAAAAATAAGCATTTACAAAAATAATGACTCAAACCTTGACCAAAAAAAAAAAAAAAACATTTTTAATTTCGAAAAAAAAAAGCTTGATATAAATAAGTTAGTTTTAATTTTCTCAGTGTTTTTACAAAGTTATGTACACAAATACACAGGCAGTGTAAATCGTTCAAATATTAATATTTACTTTCTCTATAAATACAGTTATGCATCAGGTTTCACCACAGAATCTTTTTGTAGAGTGTTTTGGTGGGGTGAAACACCCACTTCTGCAGTGAAAAAAACAAGGCAAAATCAAGGGTGATCGAGTCAAAGTCAAAAAAATATCAGTAGAAAATTTCACTCAAATTATAGATGATCGAGACACATCTTACAAAGAAATAATTTAAGAGGGTGAGAGATGTTTCTCCTCCATGGAAGTGCCTGATAGTAATACTGGTCGATGCTACAAAGGTTTGACCTCAGAGTTTCAACTTTTACATCACCTTAAAAAAAATTAAAAATAATAATAATAATAATAATAATAATAAAACAGGCTGAGATGTTCAGATCCTAAAGGATCCATTCAAAAGAACTGGTATTTTGTGTACCTCATCTGAAAAAGATTTTTTTTTTTTAATTTTTACACCACCAATATGAAAGCAGGCACACCGCCTTCAAAACGTGAAATTATGAACAGCATTTCGGAAATAATCTACACACGGCAATGGTGGCTCTTCAAGTCAAACCAAACTCACACCTCCAAAAAAAAAAATAGATTTGTCAAACATAATACTAATAATGTGCTACATATACGAAAATGAACAAATATATATTTATATACACAGGTAGTAAGAAAAAAAAAATGAGCAAAAAAGGAAATTAAACCTAATTGCACACTGCTACATACACCGCGTTCAGACGCAGTCGCTTTTTTTTTCTTTCTTGAGTGCCAGAACTTTAGTGTTTCTGTTTCAGTGCTTGAACACTCTTAGAGTTGATATGTTTTATTTTCCGCTCCACTTTCTCCCGCCAAAAAAAATCGTTCGTTCACCAAGCACTGAGGTCATCAAACCGCAGACGACGTCTTCAGCCCTGTCAGGAAATATCACAGAGAACACACATTATCGGTCAGAAACATCTTCATACATGCTTTCAATGAAAAAGAAAAACATCTTTATTTGTGCACACTATTATTAAATGCATTTTCAATAAAGATTACGCAACTTTCCATTTTTAGGTTTTTTTTTTTTTTTTTTGGGTCATTATTCACCTAATTTATTTTCTGCACTGATGTGCTTAGGCGATGTTGTAAAGGTTAACAATGGTGGCGATTGTCGAGTGAGTGTTTGAGTCGACTGCACCACAAACCAGACTATAACCCACACCAAAAAACTGAATGAAACTTAGGGAGGAAAAAAAATAATAAAAAAAAACGCTGGAAAATGAGATCATGAAACGTTTCGAGTCCCACCAAAGCAAAACACTCCTCATTGCTAATGTTATGACTTTACAGATGTGCGGCGACCGCCTGTTATTCGCTCATTGACTGGCGGCCCAGTGACACACTGATTTGGCAGGACGTTTCCTCACATGACCGACTGAGGTAACATCATCCTACGGTTACATCAGATTTCTGGACCAGGTGTTCGATCTAGACCTGAAACCTGCACTCACACTGCATGTAAACATTTAATCATGTTTACATGCAATTCTGTTGCAATGCACTGGCCATATTCGCACGGGTGTAAATGCATGCGTATAATAATAATAAACGTCATTCAGGTGTGAACACACTCATGAGTGAACACACTGCTGACGTGTAAAATGTTTTTCACTCTGAAGGAAACTGGAGCTCTCGTAGTAAATGCACCAGATTAACCCTTTCATGCACTTCCATGATGCTTTAAATACACATCAGATGAACATTATAACATAATGGTAAACTGGGTACTAATCCTATATTATTAACTTAAGTTTTTTTTGTTGCATACTACTCTATTTTTTTCATGTGCAAACTGAAAACAGTGTTTCTATCCGCTCTTCTGTGTAAAATTACTCAAATGATAGGATGCAAAAAGAAAAAGGAGTCGTGCTTACCTTGTGTTTATGTGGGTGTCGTTGGGTTGGGGTGTTTTCTGGGCTTTTTGGGTTTTCTGGGCGTTCGGGTCACTTCGTCCACACAGATGTGAGAGTGTTTGCTTTGACACGATGAGTCTGATGAGTCAAAACATGCATTTGTCATCTCACATCGGGTTAAAAACTAATTAAAATACTAAGAAACAGTGTAAAAACATGACTTGTATCTACCAATCTGAATCATTCATTTTAAGCATTTCGCACCAAATGCAACTACATTTTAACTTATCTAGCTTATTTTATCTGTGCATGATTGTAAAAGCTCAAATGCATAATGTTGTTGTGTGTCATAATTTGTCTTGCCCATTTAAAATAAATGCAAACATTTACATCTACATTTATTACATCAAACGGTGTGCTTCACAAACATAAGTTAAAATGCAATGAAAGTGGTGATCATGAAAGTGTGAAAGGCTTGAAGATAGATAGATAGATAGATAGATAGATATGCAAAGTGAAAATTCAGATAGATAATTATGCAAAGTGAAAATTCGGATAGATATTCATTATAGGCAAAGTGAAAATTCAGATATATAACGTTAGATAACTTAGATAGATAGATAGATAGATAGATAGATAGTGCAAAGTGAAAATTCAGATGCGCGGTCTATATATATATATATAGAGAGAGAGAGAGAGAGAGTAGCAGAATATTTTGAAAATTATGAATTATCATGATTATACATTCTGCTGAACTCAGATTGATAAATAAGATAATTTAGGAGAGAGACCGTGAGCGCGCATACCGAGACACGAGGGTCTTTTCCGCGGCTCTCGGGGTGTCTCGGGCGTCTCCTCGCGCTCCTCCGTTACCCGACACTCGTGATTCCCGTTAACATCCACATTATTGTCGTTATTATTCCCAGAGGAGCACATGTGAAGATTGGAGCCCTTCCCTCGCTCGGATCTGCTGTAGAAACCGGGAACCGAGCGAATATCCATCGCTTCCCACTGGAATCTGCCGTCGGCGCGCGGCGTGTGCGAGGAGAAGTCGAAGTTCCACGCGTCCGTCGACGCGTCCTCCATCGCCTTCAACTGCCGCTGGAAATCCTTCTTTAACTCTTCATGGTCCACCGGACCGAACAGGTTCCGACACGCCGATGGTTTGGGTTGATCGGACACTCGCGCCTCCATTCGCTCCAGCGTCGGGCTGCCGTTAGACAAGCGAACGTTAGACATTTCGAGTCGAAAACGCAAAGCCAACAGCTGTTATTAAAGCGTCAACGCGATCCAAAGCGACGGGCGTTAAGGCTAAACTCGCCCCGGTTGCGCCGCATGAGCGAGAAACACGGACAAGCGACGATCATCAAAACAAAAGCAGGCGTTCTCGATGGCCACTCCTGTCAACTGCGCGTCGTAGTAAAAGAGGGGAAGAGAAATAACAAGGCGAGGCTTTTCTGCGCCCAATATGGCGATGAAGGGGGATAGAGAACGAAAAAAAGGCGTGATTGACACAAAGAGCTCTTTAAACCACCAGAGGAACGCCGTGGATTGGTGCCTCAGAGATCCGCCTTCTCTCAACGCACATCCCCCACTCACAGTCCGAGAGAAAGAAGATCAACAAACACCCTAGCCCAGACGAGCCTCCGAGTCGCTTTAATGAACGAGTCGGTTCGTTCGAATGCTTCGTTTTTGAACCGGTTCACTAAATGATTCGCTGATCCGCAGAATTCGCCGCACGGCATTTAACGTGCTTATTGGTTTCAATGTTGTTAATATCGCTAAGTTTTCGAATAACTTTCAGCTGTTTTCAATTGTTAATGAATGTGTTGACTAAATAATTTTTCTGCTAGCTCAAAAAAAAAAAAAAAAAAAAAGCATAGGAAATGTTAGGTTTACTTCTAAATTAAGTTTTCCTACAGGCGAGTGATTCACAAATGCTGTGCACATTGATTCAACTGAATCATTTAAAAGGTCCAGTTCAAAACAAACGATTCATTTGTGAATCACTATCGAACGGCGATGAATGTCAAGTTCTGTAACAGTTAAAAAAAACAATGGAATCTTTTGCAAATGCTTAAAATTTCCAGTGAAACCGAAACTAAAAGTTTGTATAACAGCTTTATCAGGAAACTTACGAAAACCTTTCCTTCATAAATGAATCAAACAATTACTAAAAGACGAGAAATAGTCACTGCCTATTGATGTTTTCTCAGTATTGTCCTTGAAATCCTGAGGGGAAAAACCCATTGTTCAAAAATAATTGGATATATTAAATCTAAAAGTTATATGGGTTTAAGAAATTCGTTTTTTAAAAACTTCATAAGTCTAATGTGAATAAACACAATTTATTCATAGAAACTAATATACGTTTGATTTCATTAACTGTAATGTGTTAGTCTCTGGTATCTGAAGGTGATGTTTAAATTTGAGACAAAAAAAGGGGAAGTACAAAAGATTTACAATAAGTTGTTCCAAGTAATGAGAAGCTGCTATTGGCAAAACATTTCCAGGAACAATAGCACTGCCCTGATTAGACCTCGCAATCATCCTGACAAGAACTGAGACTCACACTTGAGTCTGCATGCGTCACGTGAGGCGTGTCATGAACCGTTTTTAACTAGTCTTTGGGAACTGTGACTGTTTCTAATCTGACAACTTTACACACGGCTGATGATGACCATGATGAGCATCTCATCTCTTGTCAACACACCAAATTTATGAAAGCTCAATAAAAATGTTGATTTGTTCCACAGTATTTATGTAATAAAAATATAGTCTTAAAGGTAGGATAGGCAATTTTCGGAGGCTAGCAATAGCGAGCTAGCTTTGAAAGCATACGATCCCACCCTCCCTTCAGAGCGTCTCCAAAGCCTCCTACAAAACACACGAGGAGCCAGCAAACAAAAGCATCACGAGTTTGGATAGACACTCGGCAGATTATTGTAAAGTGAAAGCACTTAAAAAAAAAAATGAAAGTATGAAAAAGTTTTGGAAGTTTAAATTTACTGTAAATCAAATGCAGTGTACTAAACATTTTTTTATTTTATATAAAATATATATTTTACAAGATAATTTTTACTATAAAATCAAAACCATACATCTAACCAAGTTATGTTCCAAATTTGAAGTTGATATCACAAAAAGTGAAGTTCCTATGCGATTTTGTTTAGGCGCTGTACCAAAAAAAATAAATATATTTTTATGCATTCTCCTGTAACAAAATACATTTCTATCACTTTAATCACAAAAGTGTCACCAAATATGGAACCTTGAGACTCAGACCTTTCCGACGATATGCGTTTTGTCAAGATTAGAAAAGGTTTGATTATAAAGTAGCTAAAATAAATTGTAATATGAAAACTGACCACTAGAGGAGCCCGCTAAAATAATTTTAAGTACCGTTTTTATGGTAAGGCAACATCCAATTTCAAAATGGTTTTCACAGGATGAATTTTGAGTTCGTAAGCTTTAAATGATACCTAATTTATAATTACTAAAATATGTGATACGAAAAAAAAAGGCAATAAATAAAAAGAGCGACAAGTGCACCGCTAGCAGAACGGTGACAGTAAAGGGGTTTTAAAGCGACCATTTAAACCAAAACCGCAGCGTGCGCTTATAATAAACAAAACGTTATCGTGCGTTGGTGTGGACACTAATATAGTTATTGTTCTTGGTGTGAACGGGTTTAATTCTGCATAATTTTGTATTTATTGCATTTTTATGAATTTACTGTACATCATTTGTTACTTTTAAATGTGCTTTAAAAATAAACCTGATCTATATAAACCTAATAATTTAAATTTAACTGATATATAACATAATATTGCAACATGTTAGTTTCACCTCAGAAGCCGAACTGGAAAAACAAAAACAAAAAACGTTAAAATATCACACTTAATTAAAGAGTTGAACAGAACCCAGTTTTCCAGTGTGATTTAAAATCAAGAGCGTATTCACACATCAAAACGTGTAATTTGTCCAAATAAAACAGGCACAAACAAGGCAAAGTCTGTTCTCATGTCTTTGATATATTCCACAGACATTCATATGGGGTTTCTCAACAGCACAATTCAATGTATAATTTCAAAGTCTTTGATGAGTTTGAGCAGACAGAGCACAGGTTACTGTCCTGAACTGAAACAGATCCTCTAGCGACCACTGCTGGTGAGCGCCGGGACTGCAGGACCGATTTTGAGTGCAAAACGTTGTATATCCGAGTTGGAGATTCACATACTAAGCCACTTTATGATGTAAAAGTTTCTCTTGCCCACTCGAATCAGGCTGAGTCCATTAGAGAGAATGTGCTGACCCAGAACCAGAACTTGCTCTGGGTTTGCTGCCCTCTGGTGGTTGATCCAAACTCCACCATCCTGGATCATCTGATACCTAGTCAAGAGAATAAACTAGTCAATTATATCAAGCAAAAAGGCATCAATGCAATTTCAAAATAAATGTAGGTGTTTTATGCTATGGGTCTTAAAATATGGGCTAAAAATGCTTAAAGGGAACTATTATGCACTTTAACCTCTCCCTTATTGTCTAATAAAGCTGTTTGTGCATGTAAACAATCTGCAAAGTTACAAAGCTCAAAGGCAGTGAATCTCTGCAACAGAAACGCCTCGTTTGCAGTCCTGTTATTATTTATCGCGACGTTACAATGTCATGCATTTGCATAAAGCCCGCTTGCTGGATACTAAGGCTGGGCTTGCACTTAAACTCAGTTATAAGGCCAGGAAGAGATCATCACTTTGCTTTTCACTGTTCAATTCCTCTGATTTTGGAAGTCCATGTAATGCTGTTTTCCCTCGAATCAGTGGTTAAAATTTATTTTTAACACTATTCCTCAGCAGTACAACTACAACCTTTTGTCGACTTCTCAGCATTTTTCATTTGCATTTTATTTTACGGTACGTGCACTTATATGTAAATAATAATACCTAAGAAAGTACCGGGTAATATAAGGTAAATACATGGGTTAAGGTTAGGTTTAGGGGTGGGTTCAGGGTTATTACCCAGTTATTACAATTACTATAATAATTACATAGTACATGGGGAAAAGGACTGTAAAATAAAGTGCTACCCATTTTAGCAACAACTGCTTTCTGAAGCGTGCAGTTCAGTGTGTTAATGGAGAAATAACACGGTTATAATAAGCACATCTTAAATGTAGCAGAGGTATAAAACATAAAATAAAATACCACTGTGAAACATCCTGCACAAGTCATGCTTACGAAGGAAGTTCGGGTCGATCTGCTCGTTCTTCTTGACTGTTATTAATCGGACTGATTTACTAGAGGTTTTGACAAAACTAATAAATATGAATGATTTTTTTTGAGTGAATGATTCAATGACTCACTCATTAATACTTTAGATGGATACTGTATGAATCAGTGTTTTTTAACGAATCACTTGAATGAATGATTCAATGACATGCATTTTTAAACAGTCACTTGTCGCCACCTACTGGTGTAATGATGTAATTGATACAATCTTTATTTGAAGTGCCATGTTACTTTCAAAAGGTGATTTACTCTGTTTTGATCACTTCCATAGTCATCAGTGTTTATATCCAAATTATAAACTTTTATCCCAGTAGTTCTGTGATAATATGAATATTTGTAACACCATGTGGTTGAAAAGACAGTTTGTGAAGCTGTTTAATACCTAAGCATGATAACGGCTCTCTCTGGCTCAGAACGCAGATCTGAATGTTCCCGTGTGATTTAGTCAAAGGTTTAGGAATGGGATCGCGTGGGTGTTTGAATCGAGATTCTACTTAAAAGTGTCACTCTTGACTAAAACGTAACAATGTATCAAAATGTGTCAAGAGCATGTGTTACTTTTAAACGGAACATTCCAAAACATTATTAGTCAGATTCAGGCGTCTCTCACCCTCGCGGTCCCTCGGGAATGGCTTGTGCCCGTCTGCAGGCGTCCAGCACCGTCGTCCCGGGATCCAGGAACAGCTCATGGAACGGAGCCTCTCGGAAAAGATCCTGGAGTTCAGTGTCACTCATCTGCTCCAGGGCCTGAATACTGCTGTGGTACAGAGCATTGGTGCACCTGCGTGTGTGTACATGCATGCATATATATATATATGAGTAACATTAATAAAGCATTGCATGCAAAAATATATAAAAGTAACATTAATGAAGCATTTATAGAACAAACAATGAGACTAAAAGGAATTGATTTTATCCATCTGGAATTGATTGGATCAATGAATCAAACAAAGAAGTCAAAAAAATAAAAAGTTGCATCTGAAGCAAAGCAAGTTCATTTAAATATTTTGATGAATCATACTAAAGAATCATGCAAAACTGGAGCAGGAATGTGCATGAATAGAGGGTTTATGCATTGACGGATCAATTATGCTAAATATATGATGGTAAATATTTAATTGATGAGTTATCAATACAATATATAACAATACTATATATAGAGTATGATTTTACCCCTAAATTCAGCATATTGACACAAAATGATAACTGCAAATCCACCTTTCACTGCCTGGAGTCCAGTTATTTCTGTGAATTGCAGCGATTCATTTGCTTCTCTGTTCTGTAGCTTTGTAAAAATATACCTCAGATTTATTGTCAAATCTAGTCAATCTCAAAGCTCTTTCCCGTTTTAGATGTGTTTTGTGTGTTTTTTGCGGGATTAACACTGAAAACCAATGCTGCCGCTCAGTCTTTTTGCCACTCAGCATGTGACCGCAGTCCCTCCGGCCGACTGTGACGTCACACGCATACCCTCTGTACAGTAAATAGGTGTGCTTTTGATATCATGTTGACTTTACAGGCAGAGATCAGAAGTGAGGATCTGCTCTTGCCTTTTAGCACTCTCTAACCCCTCTTTCCCGTGGACTAGCTTGGTGACTTCAGCGGCCAGGCGTTTGTGTGCGGTCCGCTTGCCCGGGTCCCGTCTCTGCTGCTCCATCACCTTCTCCACCTCAGCTAACGGCAGGAACGTGAAGAGCTTCAGGTACCTGGAGGATAACAAGCGTTTCCGTCAAGCTGAAGGAGCTAAACGGGCATTACTTTAGGGCTGTAACAATAAA
This sequence comes from Abramis brama, assembly GCF_963993115.1. Classification (NCBI taxonomy): domain Eukaryota; kingdom Metazoa; phylum Chordata; class Actinopteri; order Cypriniformes; family Leuciscidae; genus Abramis; species Abramis brama. Next base: position 30,869,845 of record NC_139982.1, read on the forward strand.
GCGCAATACAAAAAATGCAACAATATGTATGGTGGATAGTTCACCCAAATTAAAATTCAAGTTTTCAGAGTTTTAGTGTCAGTACTACATTAAACTACTATTTATAATGTTGAATATAGTGTATAATAATGCAATGGGGGAATATGTGTGGGTCCTGATAATGCCAGATGTCTGATGTTAGTAAAAAGTGGCCTACGTTATTTTAAATATATCTAGTCAGTGAAAGAGAACAAGCATATTTGTCTAAAATAATGCATTATTTTCAGCTTCAGAATAATTCTGGTGTCTCTATTGTCCTGTGCTTTGAGTTTCCAGCACCAAGTCCAAGCCTATTCATTTACACCAAATTTAGCTTTTTAATCAACAGTTAATTTTTTGTTAACCTTTTATCATATCCTCCTGGGACCCAGGAATAGACTTTTGTCCACTGTATTGGACATTATATTTTAGTGAGTTTCTCTGACATCATACATGTCACATGTCACACCTGGATCACACCACATTCAGGACTTTTCAGAGACACCAAATGTTTGGAGGTTTCACCATGAAAACAACTTCTCCTTGGTCTTTAAAAATGTCTGACATTAATTTAGGGATCAAATGTAGCACTTATGGAAATATGATAATGTATTGTTATTATAATTTAAATCGGACTACTTTTCAAATTGTATTTCATAATCCAACATCTCAGGAAAACGTTATGGGGTTTCAAATCAACAAATGACTTTCTGTTCCAGGACAGAGCTTTGATTTCATACATGTAGAGACATCAGGACTTACATCATGTTTATCAGGCATTCTGTGAGACACAAGTGAATATGGAGATAAATTATACATCAATATTCCTATGAAATATTAGATATTATTATTAAGATTTTGCTAATTATTACTCCAATTATTACACTTCTTTTTTCATTAAATGTTGCTCCAAGAACACACATTAGATACGGTGTATGGATACGTTGCATTGAATGGGAATATTAATTTATGGCCATTTTACCCACATGTTGCATAAAGTAAAATGGTGCATCAATTAATTCCGTTATATCTTTCATAACATAGTTGAGAATCATCTTTATACAAATTTTAGTTCAAATAAATCCTGAAACCCCAAAAATGTATTGGTGATTGAAAATAAAATCCCATTGTTTTTGCATATATATATAATTTCATGTCCTGGAGTCCTGGTGTCACTACAGAGGACATAGCATAACATATGAATAAAATATCATTTTTCAAAAATGTTTCTTATGCTCTAAACAATGTGATGACATGAAAAAAAAAAAAAAAAAAAAAACGAAATTCTTGGATTTGTCTTGGAGTATCGCAATAATATCGTATCGTGAGTTCAGTATCGTGATATGTATCGAATCGTGACATGAGTGTATCATTACACCCCTATCATTACTGTTCAAAAGTTTGGGGTCAGTTTAAAAGCTCTTTTCCTTCATCAGGACCTGACGTCACGCTCTGTGTGTGCAGACTCACGCTTCGACGCTGTTATCGGGCAGCCGGAGGAAGTACTGGTAGAACTCAAACGGGGATGTTTTATCGGGGTTGAGCCACACAGCGTTTCCAGCCGTCTTCCCCAGTTTATCTCCCATCGAGGTCGTGACGAGAGGAACCGTCAGGCCGAACACTTCCTCTCCTGTCTTTCTGCACAAGAACAAAACAAGATCACACATCAGAGGCTCTGCTATTTCATGACGTTTGCATAAGAACAAGCGTTTTATTTTATGCCACACATACTTATTTGTAGTAAAATTGAGCTCATTTTCATTATAAATTAAGGAAATATCTATTGCCAGTAATGGAAGCAGATAATATAAAGTCTTATTTTTAACATATACACACACATATATACATATATATATAAAATATTATGGTCCTTCATTACCAAAAACACACATTTTTATTATGCCATGCTTAAAAATTATACTGTTAATATGCACAGATAGTCCTTATAAAGAGTATTGTGGTATTACCATGCTATTTACCATGGTACATGTCTGAAAATATGACAGTACACCATGTCCTACTGCACATACAGAACCGGTTGAGGTTGGTAAGATTACTTAATGTTTTTGAAAGAAGTCTCTTCTGCTCACCAAGCCTGCATTTATTTGATCAAAAATACAGTAAAAATTGTGAAATATTATTACAATTCAAAATATCAGTTTTCTATGTGAGTATATAGTAAAATGTAATTTATTCCTGTGATCAAAGCTGAATTTTCAGCATCATTACTCCAGTCTTCAGTGTCACATGATCCTTCAATCACTCTAATATGATGATTTATTATATGAAAACAGTTGTGCTGCTTCATTTATTAGTGGAAACCATAATCATTTTTTCATTTTCAGGATTTTTTGATGGACAGAAAGTTTAAAAGAACAGCATTTATCTGAAATGATCTTTTGTAACATTATAAATGTTTTTACTGTCACTTTTGATAAATTTAATGCATCCTTTCTGAATTAAAATATTAATTTTTAGTATTAAAGTATTAAAGACATTTATAATGATACAAAAGATTTCTATTTCAGAAAATCATTCATTTTTTCAATTTAATTTATATATACACACACACATACATCATGGTATCATGTGTGTATATATGTATATATATATATATATATATAGAGAGAGAGAGAGAGAGAGAGAGAGAGAGAGAGAGAGAGAGAGAGAGTGTGTGTGTGTGTGTCTGCATGATACCATGATGTATGTATGTGTGTGTGTGTATATATATATATATATATATAGAGAGAGAGAGAGAGAGAGAGAGAGAGAGAGAGAGAGTGTGTGTGTGTGTGTGTGTCTGCATGATACCATGATGTATGTATGTATGTATATATATAGAGAGAGAGAGAGAGAGAGAGAGAGAGAGAGTGAGAGTGTGTGTGTGTGTGTGTCTGCGTGCGTGTAGTACTGTGTGTCAGCTTGTGTACCTGTGTATGAGCTCGTGTGTGAACTTGTGTACCTGTGTATGAGCTCGTGTGTGAACTCGTGTACCTGTGTATGAGCTCGTGTGTGAACTCGTGTACCTGTGTATGAGCTCGTGTGTGAACTTGTGTACCTGTGTATGAGCTCGTGTGTGAACTCGTGTACCTGTGTATGAGCTCGTGTGTGAACTCGTGTACCTGTGTATGAGCTCGTGTGTGAACTCGTGTACCTGTGTATGAGCTCGTGTCCGCTCATGATGTTCCCGAGCTGATCGGTTCCTCCGAGCTGGATCCTGCAGCCGTGGATCTGATGAAGACGGTAGAAGTCGAAGGCCTGGAAGAGCTGGTATGAGAACTCGCTGAAGCTCATGCCCTCGGCGCTCTTCAGCCGAGACTGCACGCTGTGTCTGCTGAGCATCGAGCCCATCCGAAAACACCGGCCGACCTCCGAGAAGAACTCCAGCACCTGCCAGGAGGAGGACGGAGAAAACAAGCTCTTCTCTGATTGTTTCGGGAAAAGATTTGAAGCATCAGCAGCTGTGTCGAAAACACTGCCATCTCTTCACGATATGCTGCTTGGTTTTATTGTCAATGTGTTTAACAATGATAATAGTAATGCCTGTTTGTTATTTGAAATGGTTTTATAATTAAAAATAAAAAAATAAAAAAAATATCCTGATACAAAAAGAAAAGAAAACAGCGCCATCTTGTGGCAGGTCAAATGTAAAAGCCGTTGTTTCATTCATTAAGCACAAATAAAAGCCTGACAACGCTACATATTCAGTGGTCTGATTAAATAATTCACATATTAAAGTGTGGCAGTAAATTAAATTTAACAATTATAATAATACTAATTATAATAATGTAAAGTAAATGGTGTTCTAATTATTTTATGGTTTATATACTGTTTATATGGCAGAATTTATGATAATATAAATATATATATATATATATATATATATATATATATATATATATATATATATATATATATATATAAAGTTATTAAATGGACTTGAACTTCCAAAAACCCGTAGAGTAGTGATCTGGGTTCAAGGTTCAAACATTAAAATAAAAAGCTAGATGATATATATATATTTTTTGTATGATGTGTAAATACCCACAATTAAATATTCACAAAGCAAGATACCTTAAGTTCAAACCTAACTGCAAAGTATTTGCTTATGATTTAGTTATTATTGTCATCACTTCAAAATATCCCCTCCAATAAAAAAGCTTTGAAAACATCCTGTATTTTAGAACGTTTTTTTCTAAATTGTAATTTTTTATTATTATTGTTATTTATTTTCCCTCTTCTCTGTTTCCCCACATGTTCATTGTTCAGTATTATTTCCTTTTGTACTGATTTATAATTACGCAAAAAAAAAAAAAAAAAAAAAACATCACTACCTGCCAGTCCTTGTACCAGCTGCGGTTATTGAGCACCGTCAGCCGGCCTAGTCTGCTCGGGTCCGGGGAGAAGTGCAGCTCGTGGTGGGTGAAGAGCCGGTGGAAGCTCTCCGTGATCCCGCGGGCGTTCTGCTCCACCGTGGCCGGGGAGAGGCGCTCTCTCTCGGCAGACCTCCCGCTCGGGTCCCCGATCAGCGCCGTGGCTCCACCGAGCACCGCGATAACCTCATGCCCCGCGGCTCGGAAGTGCATCAGGCCGATGATAGCGAGCAGGTTCCCGGCGTGCAGGCTGTCCGCGGTCGGGTCGAAACCACAGTACACGGTCTGAGGACCGGACCGGAGCAGATCCGGGAGCTCGGCTTGAGCTGCATGCTCAGGGAACGACTCCTTCAGGAGGCCTCGGTTATGCAGGGATAAGAGGAGTCCGCTTCTTGTAGACGAAGAACAGTGGAATAAAGCCCTTAAATAAGATGATTTTGTTAATATGTTATGTGATTTAACTGTAGACACGATGCGGCATGACCGCACAATGGACGCAGCCATGTTTTTATTTTTTTGACGGACACGTTCGCCACCTAGTGGACAGATGTGGGAGTGTAGAAAAAAGTGAGTAGAGTAGCAATTAAAGGGACAGTTCACCCCAAATATGAAAATTCTGTTCTTTCTTTTCTGTCTTTTGTTGAACACAAATAAGATATTTTGAAGAATGTTAGTAGCCAAACAGTTGACGGGCCGAATTGACTTCAATAGTATTGTTTTTCCAAATTATGGAAGTCAATGGTGCTCTTCAACTGTTTGGTTACCAATATTCTTCCAAAAAAATTTTTTGTGTGTGTGTTCAACAGGCTCGGAGCAACTTGAGGGTGAGTAAATGATAGGATTTTCATTTTGGGGTGAACTATCCCTTTAATAACTGTTTTCATTGAGACTCACTAGGAAGCGTGCGGTGGCCTAAAAATCCAAATCCTCCATTGAACCTCACTCAATTCTCTGGGCTTTTTCGTCTTTATTGCGAAATAAAACACATAAAAAAGTACAATCATTTACATTATGTTAGTTCTACGGATTGACATTTAAAAAAATAATAATATAAAAATGAATAATGATTAAAAAAAAATATTTATGTAATAAGAAACGACTGTGATTGGTCCACACTGACCGGCGCTGAGAAAAGTAACACGTACCACGTGACATTGCGGATAGACTAAAAAAAAAAAAGAAAGAAAAAAAGTGCTGAGTAGCCTTTATTTTAATTGTAATTATTAAAGAATAATACAGAAAAACACAAATAACTAGTTAAATATTTCAAAAACAGTTAGATAAACTATTTTAGATTCTAAATTAATCTTAAAAGATTCTAAATAGTATCGACGAAGAAAGAATTTGTACAGGATCCTAATTATGACAATGTATGTAAAGTATATGTAATCGTTCATGTAATGTGATCAAAGTCGTGTTTTTTAGACTACACCACTGGAAGGCGCTATACAACGTGCTTTCTTTTATCAAATAGTATGAAGTTTGGAAGATTAGCATTGGGTTGGGCTTCTTAACTCTTATACCAAACTACTTAAACAGTATATTAAAGATATAGGTTGCCACATTTGAGTTTTGCAAATATGTATTTTATTTTGAGACAGGACTAGATATACATTTATCAAACATTTGCCTGTATTAAGCCAAAGTACAACAAAAACATCACCACTGACAGGCCTTTTTGCAGCAGTATATTAATATTAATAATCAGCTAATAAAGTCACAGATCTGTGCATCAACCAGCTCTTTAAAATCAAGCATTTATTAGAAATAACGCTGTCAGAGGCAGTGACCTGAGCTACAGCGACTAACGGGGAAGACCAAGACACAATTCCCTGATATGACATTGTTAAAATCCCTTCTACAATAAAACATCAAGCACTCTAGTTACAAAAGCAAATTTGCTGACAATCAAACATATCATTTTAATCTGAAAAAAGGGATAACATGAAAAGAGAAAACAACTTAATACTGTATGCATAGGTTTGCTCAATCAGCAAATATTACAAGACCAAAAAAAAAAAAAAAAATCTTCTTGGGAATATTGTGACCTTGTCTGAAGATTATAATAACACTTGATTTGATACTTAATAAAACAGTTACAGATTTTTGCCGTAAAGTGAGTTTCATTCATCCATGTCATGCAGTTTCTTACAATCTGGATCTAAGGCACCTGAATATCACACTACTTACTGTATACTGCAGAAATAGTATGAATATATCATGCAAATTTCATGTATGCATACATTTTCAATATACAACAATAGCACGCATATGCAATGCAATGCACTTGACTTTCATTTCCAGTGTGATGAATGAATCAGAAATGTCCGAAGAACACAAGTGTACTAACAAGTGAATGAGGTGGGAGGATGAATTCAGCTGGGATTTAAACATCACATTTACATGTCAAATCATATGAACTGCTATAATAATAACTGGGCACACACAAAACGATGCACACAAAACGTGTTTTACTGCATTAATGACTAATTTTCTTAAATGTCCTGACAGTGTGACAGCAGGGAGTGCGTCTTACAACAGAGAATCTGTCTGGATTTGTGTCACAGGCAGTTATAGTTGATGATCTATCTATATCATCAGTACCTCTATTCTTTACCTGAGATCTCAGGGATCACAGTACAGTACATCAGGTGAGGAGCTCGAACACCCCGAGAGCTAAATCAGAGCTGAATGAAGATCAGAGCTTTCCAATATCCTGCTTTATGGCAAAAATCATCACTTATGTCATATGTATGGAAGCCCATTTCTGCTATAAAAGGAAAAAATTATGCTTTGGTAAATCTTAATTATGACATAAGAAGTTCTTATTATGACACAGTTATAATTATGATATACAAAATCATATTTATGAGATTAAAAATCAAAATTATGAAATATAAATTTACATACTGTCACAATTGACAAAAAAAATGGACACAGCAAGTCCTAATTATGACATAATTCAAAATTATTAAATAAAATCAAAAATTATAATCAACGTTTTTTTAATTCATAATTCAAAAATAATTTTGACTTATTGGCATAATTTGAGTGTCAAAAATGACTTTGAATGTCATAATTTGTGCTTTTTATGTCATCATTTTTTCTCATGTCTTTGACTTAGTATGTCATAATATGGACTTTGAATGTCATAATTTCTACTTTTTATGCCATAATATGAACTTGGTATATAATAATGACTGCCTCATTAAGTCAAACCTCATATATATATCTTCAATTTCCTGGTGCTGAAATATGGCTTATTCATGCTGCCATATGGTTGCTAGGGTCTTCTAAATGGTTGCTAGGGTGTGGCTAGACAGTTACCAGGATGATACTAATTGACTACATGTTTGACCAAATCAAAAAAGCCAATCGTCGTGTCTCTATGTCACTCTGGTGCTGAGATATGGCTTCTTCATGCTGCCATACGGTTGCTAGGGTGCTCTAAATGGTTGCTAGGGCATGGCTAGAATGTTTCCAGATATTTAAAGACTACTTGCCAGTCTGAGTCAAAAGAGGTCACCCACTTATCTCTATGATGTTCTGATCCAAACGTATCCCTCTCACTTTTTTTCAATGGAAGTGGTTGTTAGGGTATTGTAACTGGTTGCTAGGGTGTAGCTATGACATTGTTATGTCTACTAATTGGCTGCTACTAATGGCTGGGCTGAGTCAAATGACAGAAGTCATAATTATGACACACTAAGTCAAATTATGACATACCCCTAACCCATACTAGAGGTAGCAGTTGGGATATAACCAAAACTGATGATTCATCTTTCAATATGTTTATTATTCCATGTGGGGTCGAAGTGTGCAGGTCCTCACGCTGCGGGAATTAAAAAGGAATGTGGAAATCACGACATGAATTCCCATGCAAGTGTCGTTCGATGACAAATCTTACCCCATATTTACATTGCACTACATAAAACTCGTTCATTTCACAACATCTGATATATATATATATATATATATATATATGTATATATATATATTAATAAAGATACCTTTGCTTTAGTATAAAAAGACTAAATGTCAATCAACAATAATCTAGGTAGTGCATAATACCTAGACGCATGTACAACATCTGAGCCGTTAAAAAGCATTTATCAAAAGTCGAGACAATGCCGCGGTGGGCCGTCATTGTCGCGGTGAAGCCACCGCTATTGACAGGGTAACAAAGCTTCAGCATTTCCAGTTACAAACATAACGTTACAGTTTAAGTGCATCTCAGCTGGCATTGCTTGAATGTGACAGATTGACGGCGTTTTGAGCAACAGTGCGACCATTTTCAATGACAAATGTTTTTTGTGCGACTGTTAAGAAGTGTTCAACTTTATGCAGATGAGAAGCGACACGCTGTGGAACGATTAGCAACCAAAAGACTCGATGACCTCCAGCAGTTTAATCGCCGTCGACTGCGTGAACCAGGGTTGCCAGGTTTGCATAACAAAGGTCCACTGAAGTGCCTTGAAACGCATGGCATTATTCAGTGTGTTGACGTAATTTCCACTGAAACAGCAAGACAGGGCGGGGCATATCGAACAGCTCCTCCCCTTTTTCTAGATAGCCAATAGCGTTTAGTTTATATCATGGCTCAGCCAGAGCTGTTGAACTCAGTAAAGCCGCAGTTTCCTCCTAATCTCCTCAATATCGCTTTAAAATACAGCATTATGTGCAGAATTCAATGCGTCCGATACGTTTTCTGTTCTGCGGCGACTCGATCATATGATCCGCTCTGTGTGTCGTGTCTCTGGACGGTTCGCGTGACACTAACGTGAAACCAAACTTCATTCGCTCAAATGTAAAGCATATGTACACTGTCGTTCCCTATGCCCTATATAGTGCACTATGTGACATTCACCATGTAGAAAATAGTAAATGTGTGAAAAAGTGACTATTTGCGTGTCTAAGTGTCTATTTATAATGTAGGGGGCGGAGCTTCAGATTCAGATTATTTGATTGGACAGAAAATCTGATGAGTATCTGAAGTGCAGAGTGATGTCATCAAAATCATTGATTGGCGGAAGTGAGAGACTAAGATTTGAACGCTTATATGTTTCTTCTAAATGCAATTATTTAAAAAATATTTTTGAAACACACTACTGTTGCTTATAGATAACATTAAGGGCCCTATCTTGCACTCAGCGCAATTGACTTTGTACACTGACGCATGTATCATTCCTATTTTGCACCCGCGCACAGCGGACTTTTCCCTCCACAGACCCACGTCAGTAAATTAGGGAATGAATTTGCGTTCCCAGGGGCGGTTCAGCGAAAAGAGGAGGCGTGTTCCGGCGCAAACGTTCCCTGGTGCTATTTTCTAGTTTCAGAAAACAATTCCGCCACAGACCAGGAGAAACCTCGTCTAAAGTCAGCGGCGCGTTGCGCATGTTATACAGATGCTATTCTAAGGGCGCATGCATGGCCATAATCAGCTTGTGCACAACACACACACACTTTGATTCTCTCATCTACACAGAAGCAGCAGTTTTCATTTTTGCAAATCATAGGTTATTACAAGGAAAAATATTCCACATGAGGGAAATCATTGTTGTGTCCATGAAGATGTGAAAAAATAAGCATAAATCTAGCTTACACATTTACCCAAATTATCATACGCTGTTTAACCGAAGCTAATCTGGGTGTGTTTCTCCATCCCCAATGTCACTTCTCTGTGTTTTACGGCCCTGACGAGAACGTCGGTCTCCTCGGCTGTGAACCGCTCCTGGCAAATCCGCCGTTATAATAGCAATCCGCCATGGAACAAGCGCGCCTGCTCTTAAAGGGAGTGTGAGATGTCGCTCTGATTGGTTTATTTCACGTTACGCCCAAACCACACCTATGAGTAATGAAGCTACTTCAGACCAACAAATTTTAGATTTGCGTCGGGCGCAAGAGTCATTTATCCCGCCGGTATAATAGCAACAGCGCCTGAGATCCGTCCACAAAGTTACTTGCGTTTCGCACTTGATACTTGCGTTTCAGATCATTAAAATAGGGCCCTAAGAGTAACAGTAACACTTTTCATACTAAAAGCCAAATAACTTCAATTATGATTTCATAGGGCTTTAAAAAACCTGCCCAATCGCGTTCCCGAGGGAGGTAACATAGGTATCAAATCATAACATCTAGGTATCAATCCAAGTTCTCTAGATGAATCATCATACTGACTTTTCTCACGTTTCTCATATGAACACAACCGGAGACAACGGAAAACACACGGAGAGAATCAGCTTTAGTTTCTGCTCTGACAGACACAAGACCAGCCGAACGCTGTGAGTGTGTGTTAGAAATCAGGAATGGAGAACATTGTGCTTGGTATGTTTATCATCTTCAAATCAAACTTGGGTCTTCAGCCGATAAAGTTTAAATCCCGTCTGGCTCGAGCTCTTCCCATAATGTCACTCATTAGATCAGTAGACTGAGAGAAGACGGACTTTAGTGGCTGTTTGAACACATTCAACAACATGAGCGTTTACACTACGAAAGCAATCCGGCCGAATGTGTTTTCAACTCCCTCTGTATGTAGTGTCGAAAAACGTTTTAGACCGTTTACACCTGTATTTAGTGTCGTCCACTTGTGATCCGATCGACCGAAACACATCTTAATACCAGGAGTAAACAGCGCCGGAGTCAAACACATCCATCTAGCGCATGTGTACAAACAAAAGCACTGGAAAAGCAGCAGTGGAATGCAAAAACGCCTTCTGTGTGATGCAACTTCACGGACATGTTTTACACTATTAGCCTCTCTTTCTGGTTCATATAGGGAAGTGAAAAAGTCGTTGAAGAATGAGACTTCACTGTGAAGTTGAGAGACGAGCGGAGACGAGCGACGGACTGCTGGAGGGACAGAAGACGAACATGTGAAACGCATTCATACAGGACGGAAATGAAATCACGTGTGGAGATGCAGGAAGACACTGACAGCATCGCTGCGAGAACAAATGTGGGTCTATACAGAAAATAAACTGATTTCTGGGCTACTGCATCGAGTGTTTACTTTAATAACGGCCATATATTATAAAACGGTTATCAGATATTGGCCCGTTCACAAACTTTATAGTCGTTACATCTAATTTACCTGAGTAGGGACGTCACATTCACATGCTGAATGGTATTTAACTGCTTGAATGCATCAAGCCTGACAGACGCCCATGTTCAAGGAATAGTTCACTTGAATATTGCATGTTGCTTAATAAAAGCCAACATTGCATTAAATTGTTTTGCAGAAAAAACACATTTAGTGAGATTGTTAATGTTTTTAAAAGAAGTCTCTTCTGCTCACCAAGGCTGCATTTATTTGATTAAAAATATGAAAAAAACAGTAATATTGTTAAATATTATGAGAGTTTAAAATAACTGTTTTCTATGTGAATATATTTTAAAATGTAATTTATTCCTGTGATCAAAGCTGAATTTTCAGCATCATTACTCCAGTCTTCAGTGTCACTAATAAAATCACTCTAATATGATGATTTGCTGCTCAAGAAACATTTCTCATTATTATCAATGTTGAAAACATTGGATTCTTTTTATTTCAGGATTCTTTGATGAATAGAAAGTTCAAAAGAACAGCATTTATTTGAAATATAATCTTTTGTAACATTATAAATGTCTTTACTGTAACTTTTGATCAATTTAATTCATCCTTGATGAATAAAATTATTGATTTATTTTATTTCTTTCTCCCAAAAAATAAAATAAAAATTCTTACTGACCCCAAACCTGTGAACGGTAGTGTTTAAAAGTACAAAATGAACAGAATGAACTTTCTATTCATCACAGAATCCTGAAATAAAAATGTAAATAACTGTTTTCTACATTGATAATAATGAGAAATGTTTCTTGATCATCAAATCATCATATTAGAGTGATTTCTGAAGGATCATGTGACACTGAAGACTGGAGTAATGATGCTGAAAATTCAGCTTTGAACACAGGAATAAATTAGTTTACAATGTTGTTTTAAATTGTAATATTTCACAATATTACAGTTTTTTTGTATTTTTAATCAAATAAATGCAGCCTTGGTGACCATAAGATCTTACCGATCAATAACTTTTGACTGGTAGTGTGTGAAAGCTGTAACAGGCCTCATCTGTCATGTGTTCAAGCCCTTGAAACGCTAGATTACAGTAAAACAGCACTACCTGTTGTGCTCTGTCAGAAGGCATCGGTCGTGAGGTATCGATCATCTAAACCTGTAAAGCTGCACTGATGGACGCTTGGAGATGTCTAAGTGTCTTCACTGGTCAAACTGAAACGTAATGTCGTGTTGTAACCAGACGTGAACCGAGAAAGCAATAAATAATTCATGTTTTTCATGATCCATCTACAAATGTCAAGTTTTACCTCAGCAAATGGTGAAATACAAAGGCTGGAAACTGTTCAAGATATAAGAATTCCGAGATGCATTTTCATTCGCTCAGTGCTTGATGTTATCAAAAAAAAAAGAACTAAAAAAAAAAAGTGTTCATAACGTTAATCATGAAGCAAAGTCCCTAAAACGTTACAAAACGGTACTTTTCACTAGTTACGGTAGGTGGAAGTCACTTGGGTGGTTTTACTGCAAACTGAGTTGTAAGTGTCATAAAAAGTCAGTATAAAAAAGGATATTGCTGTATGAATAAGTTGGACTTTACGGTTTCTATTCACAGTTTCTGGCCTGAAGTGACCAGTAAGCGCTTATATTATAACATTTCCCCCCCCAAAAAAGTTCCTAAAACCACAGGATGCATTTTAGTTGGCATTGCAACAACCGCAGAAACCATTGTTTAACTCGACGATAATGAAGAGCCCTGACGTCCCTTTCCACGCAGAAATCCTGGAAATAGTGGTTGATGACGATGTGTTTTGAAGGCCTCAGTACATGTCTCTGTAGATCTCCTGCAGTAAGGGATGCAGTGACGTGTCCTCGGTCTTCTTGATCTCCTGCACTAACTGAGCGTGCTCCGTCACCAGCTGCCGAAGGTCCACCAGCTTCTGGAGGAGTTTGGGGAAGAGGAAGCCGTGATCGGGGTGGTTGCTCGTCAGATGCAGATGAAGCACGTTAACGATGGTCTCCTGCATCCGCTCGATGTGCGGGACGTTCACCAGGCCCGGTCGATCTGAAACACAACACAAATAAGTCTCAAATAAATCACTTTTCTTCAGCGATTGTTAAAAAAGCTTCCAGCAAGGGTGAAGAAGACCAATTTAAGAGGATTTGGAGTCCCTTTTTATTATTTATTGAACATGGGGATATTAACAATATAATAGAGGAGGAACAAAATGCTTGATTATACGGAAGAGGATTAGGGCCAAGCAATAATAAAAAAAATAAAACCATCTCGAGATTAAAGTCGTTATAATGCAAGATTAAACTCGTTAAATTTCGAGAAAAAAAGTCAAAATACAATCTTGAGAATAAACTCATTAAATATCGAGAATAAAGTCGTTGTGTTTCGAGAAAAAACTCGTTAAATTTCGAGAAAAAAGTCGAAATACAATCTTGAGAATAAACTCATTACATTTCGAGAATGAAGTCGTTGTGTTTCGAGAAAAAAACTTGGTAAATTTCGAGAAAACACTCGTTAAATTTCGAGAAAAAAAACTCAAAATACAATCTTGAGAATAAACTCATTAAATTTCGAGAATAAAGTCATTGTGTTTCAAGAAAAAAACACGTTAAATTTCAAGACAAAAGTCGAAATAATCGCGAGAATAAACTCATTACATTTCGAGAATAAAGTCGTTGTGTTTCGAGAAAAAAAGTTGAAATGAAATGTAGAGAATTTTTAATTTCACATTATAACGACTTTAATCTCGAGATGGTTTTATTTTTTTATTATTGCTTGGCCCTAATCCTCTTCCGTATGATTAGGTATTATATTCATTTGAAAATATATTTTAATTTGCACTAACCCTATTTTATTGCTTTTATCTGTGGCTATTATTGATTGTAGCTATTATTGATTGTAGTGTATTGTTAACTCTGACTTCCAAAGTACATACTGTGTTATCCGATGTTAGTTTGTGCTATTGCACTTTTCATGTAATATGAGCCCCGGTGTTTGTTTGTTTGTTTGTTTTTGTACATTATATGTGTTGTTACAGACATGTGATGTACATTGTTGTGTAAGTGTTCAAGAAAATGCAATAAAAACAGTATTACAAAAAAAATGTTTCCAGCAAATATAAATTTGTTTACATTTTATTCTCTCTTCAGCGATTCTGAATCATTTCTTGAAAACTTCAGCAAATATAATGTTTTTTAATTCGATTTTCTCCTTAGCGATTCTGAATCGATTCTTGAAAACTTTGGCCGATCTGAAACGCAAGACAAATTAGTCTCAAATAAATCCCTGGCAAGCAAAAGCTTGTCGATTGTTTTCAATAATTGTAATAGTTGATATTACACAATCACAATCTGATTCTGAGATTATTCTTGATCTGCGTATTTTTGCTTATTAATTAATGAGTTTACCAACTCGGAATATCACATTTATTTGTGCATTTTTGTAAAATTACTTTGTATATATTTAAAATAATGACAAAATTAATAATAAATAAAAATTATTGTTGTATGTTAAGAATTATTAAATAACTACAGTGAATATAGCCTAAAAACAGAAGCAAATATAACATTTTTAATTCGATTCTCCCTTCAGAGATTCTGAATCAAATCTTGAAAATTTCAGCAAATATACAAATTTTAATTTGATTCTCTCTTCAGCGATTCTGAATCGATTCTTTAAGATTTTTGTAAATATAACTTTAATTCGATTCTCTCTTTAGCGATTCCGAATCGATTCTTGAAAACTTCAGCAAATATATATTTTTTTTTTACTCGATTCTCTCTTCAATGATTCTGAATCGATTCTGAAAACAGAAGCAAATATAAACTTTTTAATTTTATTCTGTCTTCAGTGATTCTGAATCGATTCTTGAAAACTTCAACAAATATATAAACTTTTTAAATTCGATTCTCTCTTAAAGGAGCATTCCGTAAGTTCTGAAATTTCTAACCGTTACTGACACCAGTGGCCGTTAGAGGAACTGCAGCCAGTCTCATGCTCGTTCTCGGTGCGCACGCTCGTACGAGCACGACCACATCAACCAGGGTTGCCGCGGCAACCACTGACGGCTCATCGAGATTCACCACTCACCAGCATAATGTTTGAGGTAGGAAAAGTTACAGTACTGTAAGGTTATTGTTTGACAGACCATATTTTAGTAAAATGTTGCAGTGCTGCTTTATATTATCAACTAAAGTCTACTTCTAAAAGTATTTTAACACAACACTGTAACACACACTCCCAGCACTCACAGACCCCTTATTTTGACTATTGTAGAGTAACGCTAAATTATATAACTGAGTTGAAGACGTTATGCTTATTTTTAGATACAGTACAATTACTATTATAGTTGTACTACTATACTGTTTTGTAGAATAGCAATAACATTATGGTATTAAAGGTAAAGGAACTCTAACCTTGATGTATGAGCTTGTCATGCTTTATTTTCATTCAGAATACCACATGAAATTTTGCACTAAAAACACTTGTCATAGTAAATAATTAGTTTTTTTTTTTTTTTTACACTTCCGAGGAGTGTCGGTGGGTGTCTGAGTTGTGCTGGGGGCTGGTCGCTTCTTTCCATCCGCAGAGTCCATTTGAAAACACCGATTGCCGCTGCTTACTATAATGGCTGCCGTGCCGTACGGTTGTAAGCCCAAGTAGACGAGAACGCGCATGACGTCACATTTTGTGAATTTTCGCGCCGATTCGGGCCCGACTCCTCCACACACGATTGAGCCTACAGGCTGATAGAGGCAACCGTGGTGGACAGTCGAGGTGTCATTCTTTTTATTACATCATGGTTGGCTCAAACATGTACAAATGAAAACTCTATCTTAAAGATTTTTTTAAGTAAAAACCTACGCAATGCTCCTTTAAGCGATTTTGAATCGATTTTGAATCGATTCTTGAATCGATTATTTCTCCCACCTCTATAGTTTATTAGAATTAAAGATTTTCTACATGAAAGGAATTATAAATGCATAAAATCCAGCTTGTGTTGCTACAAATGTTTTTGCTCACATACACATAATATATTAAGTATTATAGCAAAAAAAGTAATTTTAATGGTAATTTAAAAAACAATGAAAAAAATTAAATTATTGAAATAAAAATCTATTTAAATATATAATAAAAATCTAATTTAATATATCAACATTTTATTTCAATAAAATATGAAAAGACTCAATATACCTCCACAGCAGATGATGGCAGCAACGAACAGCGCGAGGTCACTATCGTCCAGTTCGAGGGAGTTGAACTTCATGGCAAACTGAAACTTGGGCTCCATCATCTCGCTGAACGGTCGCCGTAAGCTCTTCAGAAACTCTCTGGTGATGAACCCGCTCCCGTACGCCACGAGCAGACCGTCTTTATTCATGCATGACGCCAACATGGCAAACAGCGCCTCATGGACGCCGTACTTTAATAACGTCACCTATCGGAGAACAGACTGCGTTAGATTTAATGTGCTTATACAATGTTCATATATAAAGATCTGGGTGACAAACAGGGTTTGAAATTAACACCCGCCAACCCGCCAAATGCTCAAATCATGAGCCAATCTGGTGTGTTACTTATTATGTGTACTCACTTTGCTGGGGAAGTTCGTGTGTAAGCCAAGTCTGCGCAGATTTAGCGCAAATACTCAACTTGTGAGTCTTCATGATATATTAAATACAGCGTATAGCGCAGAATCTGCTCATATCTGGCTTACTTGAACACACACGTCACTACGCAAAACAAATAACGGCGCGCTTGTTCATTTGCATTGCAGCAATAGCGAAGATTAAAAAGCATTTGGTTAACAGAACATTAACATTAACATATTTTCCAACATCCTACATGTTTCTGATGTTCTTTGTACTGGATTTGACTAAAACACATTTTTGGTGAAAAGGATGAAAGAGGAAGCGAGGAGATGCTGGATGACAGGATTTTGTTTGAATAAGAAATGAATGTATAAAATCCAAATATATATGTATATATATATATAAACTGTGACGTAGTTAATCTGGTTTCTTTCTCTTTTTTTGGCTAGTAGAAGTTCTGAATGGCCAGTAACTTAAAAATTCAGCACCAAATTGGCCGGTGAGTGAAAAAGTAAATTTCAAACCCTGAATGTTCATATATAAAGATCTGGGTGACAAGCTTAAAGAGTTTACATGGTGCGATGATGCACTAACCTGGTCATTTAGGTCCAGGTCTGAGAAGCCTGGGACGGATTTGGCGAACTCCGTCAGCTCAGTGACCGTCTCCACCGAGGTGCACTGGCAGCAGTGAAATATCCGAACCTCGGCGTCCTTGTTCAGCAGCCCTCCGGAAGAGCCCACCATCTTCGCCACGAACGTCTGTTCGGCCAACTGCAGCGTCTCCATGTCGTGGATCACGAAAGGCTATACAAAACAATGAGTATGAAGCATAAAGATCAAATGAAGAATAAACTGTAGAGTGCATTTTTCAGATACAGCGCTTTTCACAATACAGTTCTACGCCAGGTGACCATTTCTAGAGTAAAGGTGGCAGATGGGCACTGAAAAATGAAATTCAATAAAATAAACAATGAAATTAAATATAAAAATATAGATATAGTTATGTCCCGCCCCAACATTGAGTTTCAATACTTTGAAAGATTGAAATTCAATAAAATCAATAATATAGAGTAAAAATTAGTACTGCCAAACTGATTAATCGTGACCAACATAAAAAGTTTGTAAATATAGATGTGTGTATAAATACATAAATATATACAGTATATGCATACACATTCACACACATTCATATAGATATATCTATTGTATATACACTCACCTAAAGGATTATTAGGAACACCATACTAATACTGTGTTTGACCCCCTTTCGCCTTCAGAACTGCCTTAATTCTACGTGGCATTGATTCAACAAGGTGCTGAAAGCATTCTTTAGAAATGTTGGCCCATATTGATAGGATAGCATCTTGCAGTTGATGGAGATTTGTGGGATGCACATCCAGGGCACGAAGCTCCCGTTCCACCACATCCCAAAGATGCTCTATTGGGTTGAGATCTGGTGACTGTGGGGGCCATTTTAGTACAGTGAACTCATTGTCATGTTCAAGAAACCAATTTGAAATGATTCGAGCTTTGTGACATGGTGCATTATCCTGCTGGAAGTAGCCATCAGAGGATGGGTACATGGTGGTCATAAAGGGATGGACATGGTCAGAAACAATGCTTAGGTAGGCCGTGGCATTTAAACGATGCCCAATTGGCACTAAGGGGCCTAAAGTGTGCCAAGAAAACATCCCCCACACCATTACACCACCACCACCAGCCTGCACAGTGGTAACAAGGCATGATGGATCCATGTTCTCATTCTGTTTACGCCAAATTCTGACTCTACCATCTGAATGTCTCAACAGAAATCGAGACTCATCAGACCAGGCAACATTTTTCCAGTCTTCAACTGTCCAATTTTGGTGAGCTCGTGCAAATTGTAGCCTCTTTTTCCTATTTGTAGTGGAGATGAGTGGTACCCGGTGGTGTCTTCTGCTGTTGTAGCCCATCCGCCTCAAGGTTGTGCGTGTTGTGGCTTCACAAATGCTTTGCTGCATACCTCGGTTGTAACGAGTGGTTATTTCAGTCAAAGTTGCTCTTCTATCAGCTTGAATCAGTCGGCCCATTCTCCTCTGACCTCTAGCATCAACAAGGCATTTTCGCCCACAGGACTGCCGCATACTGGATGTTTTTCCCTTTTCACACCATTCTTTGTAAACCCTAGAAATTGTGCGTGAAAATCCCAGTAACTGAGCAGATTGTGAAATACTCAGACTGGCACCAACAAGCATGCCACGCTCAAAATTGCTTAAATCACCTTTCTTTCCCATTCTGACATTCAGTTTGGAGTTCAGGAGATTGTCTTGACCAGGACCACACCCCTAAATGCATTGAAGCAACTGCCATGTGATTGGTTGATTAGATAATTGCATTAATGAGAAATTGAACAGGTGTTTCTAATAATCCTTTAGGTGAGTGTATATTTACAAACTTTTTGCTTAAATGCGATAAATCGCGATTAATCGATTTGACAGCACTAATAAAAAGTTATATTATATGCATATATACTATATATATATATATATATATATATATATAGAGAGAGAGAGAGAGAGAGAGACACACACACACACACATACTGTATATGTATATATATATATAGCCTATATGTTTAGATCCAATTAATCACTTTTCATCAATTTTACAGCACTGATAAAAATTAAATAAAATAATTTATATGTATATATATATATATATATATATACAGTATATATATATATATATATATATACAGTATATATATATATATATATCCAACTTCACTTCAGTAGTTAAAAAAAACACAAATATACAAACAAATAAAAATAAGTAATAAAATAACATAAAAATTATAAAAACGATAAAATAAAAACAATAACATTATGATTGATATTATTATTATTATTATGTGTATATGTAACAGACTCAGCTTCCTGTTTCAATACTTTCTGTCAAGCCAGTTAATTGTATCACTATGTAATTGTGTCTCACGAGGACAATACAATCTCAGATGTACAGTATCCTCTTTACACAACCTGATTAAGTTCAGATGATGGCATTTGTAGCCTAAAACTCAAGCCGCTCCCCGCCTCCACAAGAGAGGTCGACATGACACCCCGAGAGGCTCGTGAGAGAACAAGCGTACTGTGAGAGATGAAAGACTCGTCTTAATTCAGCTGCTCTCACTCCCGACAGCTGGCCCGTGTCCTGCAGAGCTCAGAACCAACAATCAAGCTAGTGTTACAGATGCACGTCTGAGGTGGACCCATCCTTACACTGACATACATCTACATCCACACCCAGGCAGGATTCTGTGCAACAAGGTCCACTATAAACCCCTTCCCCATGACCTCGTGTCACACACAGCCTCATCAATAAGAGATCGGTTTTATTGATGGGCTTTGTGCTTTAGAAGAAGGTAGAGAGACAGGAAACTGTGTAAACATGCATTGACCATGCGCAACAGCTCAAACCTGAAAAATCATTTGTAAATCATTTGATCTTGGCATGACATGCTGCCTTAAAATAGTTTTAAAAGGTTATACAGACAGACAAACAACATCTAACATAGACTGAGCGCTAAGGTGTTCTAAGTGGTTGCTAGGGTGTTGCTAAGGTTATCTGAATGGTTGCTAGGTCATTGTTATGTGGTTTCAAAGGTGTGCTGGGTTGTTATTAGGCCATTGCTAAGGCGTTCTGTGTGGTTACTAGGGCATTGCTAAGGTGGTCTGGGTTGTTGCTAGGCCGTTGTTAAGGTGTTCTGTGTGGTTACTAGGGCATTGCTAAGGTGGTGTAGGTTTGTTGCTAGGCCATTTCTATGTGGTTGCAAAGATGTTCTGAATGGTTGCTCTCTCATTGCTATGTTGTTGTAAAGGTGTTCAGGGTTGTTCCTAGGGCATTGCTAAGGTGTTCTGTGTTGTTGCTAGGCCACTGTTGAGGTGTTCTGGGTGGTTGTTAGGCCATTGCTAAGGTGTTTTGAGGGGTTGCTAAGGTGGTCTGAGTGGCTACTAGGACATTGCTATGCTGCTGCTAGGGCACTGCTTAAGTGTTCTGGATGGTTGCAAGGGGGTACCTAGGGTGTTCTGGGTTGTTAGGGCGTTGGTAAGGTGTTCCGAATGGTTGCTAGGCCGTTGCTAAGGTGGTCTGAGTGGCTGGTATGCCATTGCTATGCTGTTGCTAGGGCATTGCTAAAGTGTTCTGGATGGTTGCTAGGGTGTTCTGGGTTGTTAGGGTGTTGCTAAGTTGTTCCGAATGGTTGCTAGGGTATGGCTAAGGTGTTCTGAGTGGCTGGTATGACATTACTATGCTGTTGCTAGAGCGTTGCTAAAGTGTTCTGGATGGTTGCTAGGGTGTTCTGGGTTGTTAGGGTGCCTTTTTTTGTGCCATTGCCCTTCAAATGATCTGTGCACGTCCCTGTTGCTTGGATGACTTACACATGGCAGAATTCTCTTACCGGCGTGCTCGTCTTGCCCGTCAAGATAGTCCGTGCTTTGCATTTGTTCATGTTGAAGTTCTTCATGTAGGCCTCGTAGATCTGCTTAGCCAGGGTTTTTTGATCGGCCAGCTGCGGGTCCTCGACCTCTCGTTCTCCTGTTAGGATCTCCGCCTTCAACCTCAGCTTCTCCGACTGTGGCATTCGCCCAAAGCGGATCGCTGTTCGAGGGATTATAAGGTAACTTATAGATAACACCCAAACCAACATCCCATGTAAGAACTGATGCTCCCCCTGTAGGAAGCTCACTGTATTTTGGAACAAAGCCGATTTCTGACATGTTTCTGCATATCAGCAGTAATATGTGGATATAATCTGACGTGATCATTTGTGTTTAGTTCTTAAAATCCTTCCAAGAGCGCAAATCACATAGAAATACTCTTTTCCTGACTGCTAGATCTACAGCTGTGTGACATACTTGGCACAACGTTCAGCAAGCTTTTGTTCAATATCCCTAATAATTCTAAACTTGTCAAGCCAATTAATTGTGTCACTATGCAATTGTGTTTCACAAGGACAATACAATATCAGATGTACAGCATCTTCTTTTCACAACCTGATTAAGTTCAGATGGCATTTGTTCCAAACGGCTGTAAACCTTCA
Source organism: Abramis brama (assembly GCF_963993115.1). Lineage (NCBI taxonomy): Eukaryota > Metazoa > Chordata > Actinopteri > Cypriniformes > Leuciscidae > Abramis > Abramis brama. Next base: position 30,891,971 of record NC_139982.1, read on the forward strand.
CTCTGCGGATTCTCTTGCAAAACAACCACATGCGCCGCTGATCACGGATGATTAATATTTGCTGAAATCCAAGGCCACTGTGTACAAATTTTGTCAGATCAGGATGTCTGGTGCCTTAGAAACTCGCCCAGAGGAATTGAGTAACACGAGTTTCAATCTGGCCCGAGTTCAAATGGAGTTTGATGGTGTAATTAGACAGGCAAGAGCAGCGGTGGGCATCGTCAGTGTTTCAGAAACTAGCGTGTTTTGGATAGTTGTGAGGTGGTTTCTAACTGTCTCTACTGTCAGTGGTATATATTGCATTCAAATGCGGACATCTTTAGTACCTGAAATGCAATCCTCTCACAGAAGGTACAATCCCCAACAGCTAATGAGCTTAAAGTCCCGGCCTGTAAAGCTCCAGTGCTTGAAACACTATGTTCCAAAAACATTCACCAAACATTTGCATGCTATGAACTATATGCATTGCTACGGCAATGTTTAACTGCAATTAAGATCACAAAATAGCCGTTTTCTATGTGAATTTGTTAAACTGTAATTTATTTTCTGTGATCAAAGCTGAATTTTCAGCATCATTACTCCATAATATGATGATTTGCTGCTCAAGATTCGTTAAAAGACTCTATTTAAAACAAAAAGATTGTGATTCTCAATTGATCCAGAATCGTGCAGCTCTATTGTCAATGTTGAAAACAGTCGTGCTGCTTCATATCTTTATGGAAACCGTGATACATTTTTATAAGGATTTCTTAATGAATAGAAAGTTGTAAAGAACAGCATTTATTTGAAACAGAAATCTTCTGTAACATTATAAATGTCTTCACTGCCACTTTTAATCAATTTAATGCATTCACGTTGTTTTTTTAGTCATTTTTGAACAACAACCCCTGCAGTCCCACATGTAAAAAGAAGGAAATCTATCACTTTAAAGTCAATAATTTGATCTTAAAACTCATCTTTGAAATGACATATTTAAAAGTTTTTTCCTTGAAAAAAAATGTCTTCATGCCTTAAAATATCTTGAATTTAACTCGACACCCTTGCCTCATTTAGTATGCGCGGTTCTATGAATATGCAAATGAGCCCCGCCTCCACTCACTCACTCAGCTCAGAGATCCACTGGTTGACGATCACACGTTGATCTGATTGGTTACAAGGTAGTTTGTGACGTCAGAAACACCAGCGATTTCAAAGCGTGTTTTTGAGACTGTCTTTGGTTCACTGCAGTTTTAAGGAGAAAATACTCAGCAATGGTGTCGACTTATGAATTTACAAATGCTTTGTCTGAAAGCATATTAAAAACACCACATAGACACATAAACAACATTAAAAGCTTGATTTTCACCACAGGGGGACTTTAACAAGCACTTTATGCTACTTTATGCTGGTTAGGTCTAATACTCCAGGGTTTGGAGATAACAGGATGAAAGCAGTGGCGAGGAATGCTGCTGGTTTTAACTTTCACTGGGATGAGCAGATCTGAAGCAGATGCCTATTCTAAAGTAAGCGTGCAATGTCACATATGTTTATATCAGCTTACGACGTGAAAGATAAACCACTTTAATAAGGAAAAGAATGGGACAACCAATATCCGTTTCTTTAGTCTCTATTCCAACACATTTCATAGTTAGTATTTCTATCAAAAGGACTAAAAAACATAAAAGCAGCTAATATTAGCAGCTAACCCACATCGCTGTGAGGAATAGGGCTCGGGTGATCACGCCTCGCTGTGTGTTTTCAAGTGTACACGGTTCGGGTTACGGACTTCGACCATAGCACGATTTCAGCACATGCCTTTGCTGGTCATAAAGTCCATGCAAGATGAGTGGTTCAGCACAGCGGGCCTCATGAAAGATAACCTTTGACTCTAGACTGAAAACAATGCAATGCAACAATGCAAGCCAATGCACTGATATCTCAAGGACAAAGACCTGCTCATTTAGTCAAAGATTATCCAGAACGTTAACCTTGAGGAAGATCACTGGCCAGTGTTGTACTGGTTTCCATGAGATACAATTACCATAAAATTAGGACTGTGTGTTTGAGATGCAAGTTTACAATCATACATACCATTGTGGGACATGCCCACGGACAGGCACTTCTGAAAGCGACAGTATTGGCACTTGTTTCGGTTCCTCTTTTGGATCTTACAGCGGCGTTCACACTTATCATACTCCAGTTTGAGGCGAATGGTCCGACGGAAGAAACCCTACAAAGTAGAAGAAACAAAAATCCAGTTTGATTCTAAGGCTACGTTTACACGGAAACGATCTGAAGAGAAAACGTAAAAGTGATCACATTTTATTCTGCGTTTAGACGAGCGTTATGGGGTGGAAATCTGCGTGCATACTGTGATGCAAAAGTGTGTGAAATTCAATGTAGTATGCACTCCAGGCGGCTAGGTGGCACTGATCGGTGCCTTCACTGTCTAGCAGACTTTTGCGTTTTTACCGTTTAGACCTAGACGGAAACGCGATGGTGGAGCGTTTTTAAGATTTCCACTCTGGAGGGTGGGTTCACTTTTTTGCGTTTTTAAGCCCCAAAAACGCCGTCGCCGTCTAAACGAAAGGCACATCTGATAAAATATTTTTACGTTTTCACCCGTGAGCGTTCTTGTGTAAACAGGGCCTAAGAAAAACACCAAATTACACATATTTTTAAAGGTCAGGTCATTGCTTGTTTTAAGTGTCTGTCCTGTCCTGTACACTTTAAAGACCACTCGTTCCATTTGAAGTTCATATCACTCTATTAAAACGGGACAGAAAATTATGTTCACAATCTAAACCAGGCGCTTCTCCAAATAGGCTGGCAGGACATTCGAAGGTTGTGTTTGTCCTCATTTGTCCTTGGATCCGTCGGGGTTTCCTCTCTTGGAAACACAGCTTCTGCCTTCCAGGCATAGTGACAGAGATTCAAAATAGGAATGAGGTTGATAATCCTATGAGGATCACATCCTTCGTTGATGATTAAAAACAAATATATCGGCACAGTGTATGATTTCAATCCGTGTTATTTGCTATAGTGGAACTATTTTTTCAGATACCTCACAACCGCGTATAAACTTCCGCTCGATATTTGAGTCTGTAGCGCAGTAACATCAACGAGCAATGAGTCCTCCAACAGAAATCAATGGGATTTTACAAAATGCCAAATAAAACATGACAGAAACTGTATTTCGCTACGCTACTTGTTTTTAATCATCAACGAACACCACTAACCACTCGGTGAGTTGCACAGTTTTGAAATCGAACGTTAAGGGTTGTTTTAAGGACATGTTCGTGCATGCCCGTAGCCACTCTGAAGCGATCAAAGGCGATTATAAACGAGTCAAAAAGTCGAGACGGGACCCATCGTCAACATTTCTGTGTCCACCACTCTAGTTCATCCAAAACAAACCAGAAAAGAGACTCAAAGTGCTAAATACCGGAATTATCCTTAACAAACCCCATTTTGTGTTGCTTATAACGTTCATCTGGGGAAACAACGTGCATCATTTCTCCATATTTGTAACGTAAATCACTTATAAACCCTCTGCAACACAGGAGAATACATCAATATATTTCGAAATATGCGAATTGTCGTTGAAATTTTTTTCCGGATTACTCGATTAATCGTCAAAATAATCAAGCGATTATAAAATGAATCAGCCCTTTTTGAACACATTTGACGATTAACCTCTGCTGCAACGGCCAGCATCGCCATATAACCATTTGAAACCTTGATATCAAAGCTTTATTCTCCTCAGTATCCCTGGAAATAACAAACAGGCCAGATCCGAATGTCGTAAATGCATCCAAAGCATGAAATCAAGCGGCTTGCACAATCTGACGACCAGCGGTTTGCCAGCGAGAGCAGAGACTCAAAGTGCAGGCTGGCAAGAAGGGAAGGGTTTGTAAAAACTAATGGATGTTGCTTCACACATATTGAGCCATTTTTGTCCCTGGAAACACTGTTTCGAAAGGGAGATTATATGGAGAGGAAGAGGAGGAGAGGTTGAGTCGAGGACAGAAACTCGGGAGGTGTTGGTCCCGCTGGAAGACGACGTGCTCCGGACCGCATGTTCCTCAGCCGGCCAAATCACGGGCATCTAACGTGACCGAGCAGATGGAGACGCAGGGGAGTTATGAAATCAATAGTTATGGCTCTAAAATCTGATTCAACAAGCTAACGTTTGCTGTAAAGCACATCAAATAAATTCTATATTAATATTAACATGCACCAGTGCTACAATTTCCTGTCATAATCATTTGTTAACAAACAAGTATTCATTACTTCAGTCAGCTCATTGTTTCTGCCTTAAATTTGTACATTTTTTTAAATTAATACATTTTTAGCTAACTGTGATTTGTATATGTACATTTCTGAAATACATAACTATGACAGTTTCCTCTGATAGCAGATCACTCTGAATTGTAATGTGGACTCGTGCATTTTCTGTAAAGCTGCTTTGAAACGATGTGTATTGTGAAAGCGCTATACAAATAAATGTGAATTGAATTGAATATTAGGGGTGGTAATGAGTGCACTTATATCTAAAGGCCATTCACACTAAGGACAATAACTATATCGGTAACGATAAAGATATAGTTCTAAAAATTGTTCTAAATATAAAAGAATAGCAGAGTCCGCACCACAACTATAACGATATTGTTGAAATCATGCTTTTTTCCAGCTGATAAACGATAAAAACACTGACAGCCAATCAGAATCCACCTGACTTTAAAGAGTTTGAGCATTTAAAGTGGCAGACGACAAAACTGCAGCGCGCTTATAATAATGATATGGACACTAATATAGTTATCGATATAGTAATCGTTCCTGGTGTGAACCTGAACGGGCCTTAAGAGTGCTTCATTATGAATATCTGAAAAGTTCTAGACAAGCGCATTTGAGGTATTATTCTCTTTTTCTAAGCATTATTGCTGATTACATCATAGATCTGAATTCGCACTAATGCCGTTTTGACATTTCAGACTTTCAAGTTTTCGGAATCATTGATGCATCGGAGAATCATTTTATCTCCCACCTTTAATTAATATGCAATGTAAATATGTGAGCCTCGACGACAAAACCAGTAACAAGGGTCAATTTTTTGAAATTGAGATTTATACACCATATGGAAGCTGGATAAATAAGCTTCCCATTGATGTATGGTTTGTTATGATAGGACAATATTTGGTCGAGATACAACTATTGAAAATCTGGAATCTGAGGGTGCAAAAAAATCGAAACATTGAGAAAATCTCCTTTAAAGTTGTGCATTTATGTTCGTGATTGTGCTGCATTCACTCACAAAAATAAATGTTTTATATATTTACGGTAGGAAATTTACTAAATATCTTCATGGAACATGATCTTTACTTAATATCCTAATGATTTTTGGCATAAAAGAAAAATTTATAATTTTGACCCATACAATGTATTGTTGGCTATTGCCATAAATATACCCGTGTGACATGTGACTGGTTTTGTGATCCAGGGTCACATATAGATATAATTTTATGGTACTCTGGTCTAGAGTGTGAGTCTTTACCTGGCGTACTGTTCTTACTCCACAGTATTAGAAATGAGTATAAATAAGTATATAAGCCTGTATAAACGATACACACTGCATCATGACATCACACAGGCTTTATTTAACCCCTACAAAAGCATGCTGACCTCTGCAGCTGTGTCCCTGTGGCCTGGCTCGAGCGGTCACATAACTTACACCGGACGGGGCGAGGACGCACCTGTTGCCCGTGTTTGAACATCAGGGTCAAGGCCAGAGCTGACAGGCCTACTGTAAGTCGGGTGACAAATGAATAAATAGCTTCCAGCGTTTCTTTGCGATCAGAGAGCATTGTGGGAGGAGAAGCAAGTTATGAAGTGAGGTGTCAAAATATACAGAACCATAAAGATGAGCATTATATGGAAATGTCATGAGAGATGCAGTGCAAGCATTAGTTATCGGTTTGATCAATGTTTTTAATAATAATAATATTGATTTAATAATAATAATTAATGAATAAATACATATTATTATTATTATTATTAATAGTGCTCAACCGATACGTTTTTTTTTTTAAAGCCGATGCCGATATCTTAGAGAGCAGGGTGGCCGATATAAAGCCAATATATTTATAATTAACATTTATGTATATATAAACATTTAAACATAAACATTTAATATATATAAAAAGAAAAACTAATCGGCCAATATAAAAAAAATGTCCAATATCAGCCGATATATCGGCATTGGCGATATATCGGTCGGCCACTAATTATTAATGCATTATAGTATATTTACCCATTACATGATAAGTTTTGATTGATGTAGTTTAATGATTATTGAAAATAAAAAAGACTAAACAAAAAAACATACATTCTGCATAGTAGTAGTTATCAGGTTAATATTATGATAATATATGAAAACATCCTACTTTGACATCATTGATAAATAATTATAATAATAAAAAAAAACTATATATATATATATATATATATATATAATAATAAATAAAAAAACTATATATATATATATATATATATATATATATAATAATAATAAATAAAAAAACGATATATATATATATATATATATATATATATATATATATATATATATATATATATATCACATATCATTTGCAACAAACAACTGGCTCCAGTATTAGTTATAAAATAAAAATAACAACCGATTTTAAAATACTTTGAAATGCTTTAAAAAATAGAAGGGTCTTTCTGGCCTTCATACAGCTCTTAGACATTAAAACACATGTAAACACATCTGTGGTGAGAACATTTTTGTTGTTTTTCTGACAGCAATATTATGACTAATGTGTCCTTTAGACACAGATCTGAGGGCAAAACATCCTCGATGACCTTTAGTGAGGCCGGTTTTCTGCTCAGAGCCAATCAGGAGAGTGCGTCCTGGGGCTCGAACAGGCCGTCAGTGCATGTGAGAGTGGTTATGCAGAAAAAGGAACGAGGAAGCGCAGAGGATTGAGCAAAACAAAACAACAAAACACACTCTCAGCTAAGCTTACGCTACTCCTACATCATACGTCATGCGTCGGGTCAGAGGTCACTCTTGCGCCGGTACGTGTACGGCCGCTACCGGAAACCAGTGATTATAGTTTATAAAGTTATAAATATGGATATTTTTCTTACAAAAACACTTACAAGAAGGCCTTTATTAACCCCTGGAGTAAATTATGGGTTCATTTTCATTTTTGGGTGAACACCGGTCTCACCTTGCAGCCTTCACATGCGTGAACTCCATAGTGGTATCCTGACGCGCGGTCCGAGCACACGCGGCACTCCAGGTTCAGAGAGGTGGAGGTGAACTCTTCTGGTCCCGCCGGGCCACCGTACACACATGATGACGGGCTGGACGCAGGAGTCAGGGCATCTACACGAGTGAGCAAACAAATGTGCACACTTAAAAGTGATCTAAATCACGACTAGAAAGTCACTCATTCAACAAAACAAGACAAGACAATACAAAAAACAAAATATGCACACTTAAAAATTATCTATAAGGGAATTAGAAAAGCAATGTCATTCAATAGAATAGAATAGATAAAAAAATTTAATAAATAAAAATGACAAAGAAACACAGTAAAATAAATACAATATATTACAATACAAAATCTATCTATATATCCGTCCCCATATACACAACCGAGTTTGGGCTAAGATCTTTTAATGTTTATGAAAGCTGCATTTATTTGATTAAAAAAAATCAGTAAAATCAGAAATATTGTGAAATATTATTACAATGTAAAATAAGTGTTTTCTGTGTGAATATATAGTAAACTGTAATTTATTCCAAGCTGAATTTTCAGCATCATTACTCCAGTCTTCAGTGTCACATGATCCCAATATGATGATTTGATGATCAAGAAACAATTCTGATTATTATTAAGTACATACATTATAAGTACATACACACACATATACAAAGCTTTGCAGTGTAATACCAAAGAGAGTAGTGTGAAATTACTATTAGTCTTCTAATAATCACTAAAATACTTCAAAATCTTTACATTTGACAACATTTTATGACCAAACATTAAGCCAAAGCCACCTGTTTACCTCCTTGTGAGAAATCCAATTCACTGCTCTGACTTTCTGCTGCTTCATCATCACACATTTCCATGATGTCACTTCCTCATTTCTCATGTACGGTGTTTTAACCTCAACACTACAACACTACTCAACCACAACAACAGGTTATGATTCTGAAACAAATCATTTCTGCCCTTGAGATTTAAATTTAGGAATGTGAAGTTTGTTCACAGGAATAATACGGATTCCATGGAGCTTCTAGAAGTCAAAACTAGGTCAGACATTCCAGAACCACAAGATTAACCAAAAACTGCAACACAACGAGGTCTAAAAGGTCAAACATGTCAAATGATTCTAGATAATTTGCACATACATAACATCTGATAAATCAGGGGAATATGCGCTGAAAGCAATGAGGAAACACCTTCATTTTCTGCTTGACAGTATATGAAAGTTAATATGCTGCATAATAACCACAACATTCTCTATGCAAGTACATGAAGGCAAACATATTTTAAACTACTTTGAAACAATTTTTAACAAGCATTTTTTTGTTTGCCAATAAAAAAAATCTAAACATCCCATTATGAGATATGACGATGAAAAAACCCTTTCTTTGGGATGATATTTCTTTCATATATCTTATGTTTTTAGCATATTGGCAAATTGTTTCCATTTTTTTTTCATAAGCATAAGTCTAACAAAATTTTAATGCTAACAATATGTTAACAAAGCAATAACATCTGCATTTGCATTCTTATGTAGAGTAGTTCCTGGTTTTATTCTTTGCAAATCAGCTGCAAATGCAATGTAATGTAATGTAATGTAATGCAATGCAAAGTCATGCAAAGTAATGCAATGCAATGCAATGTAATGTAATGTAATGTAATGTAATGTAATGTAATGTAATGTAATGCAATGCAAAGTCATGCAAAGTAATGCAATGCAATGCAATGCAATGCAATGCAATGCAATGCAATGTAATGTAATGTAATTCAATGCAATGTAATGTAATGTAATGTAATGTAATGTAATGCAAAGTAATGCAATGTAATGTCATGAAATGCAACGCAACGCAGTGCAATGCAATTCAATTGCATGGAAAAGTGTCTTTTCTTAAAAAGTCAGAGTGTGTTTGAGTGGCAGCATCTGGGTACCTAACGCAGTGGAGCTCTCCGATCCGGAGCCCAGACCCGACGACTGGTTCTCGGTCACCTCGAAGCTGCTGAGAGCGTCTTCATCCATGGACTGAGAGATGTCCTGAAGGTCTCCCATTCCCCCGATGAAGTCCCTGCACAACGGGCTGTCCAGCACTGCGTCGTTCAGCGGCGACGGGGCGCTGTAGTGGTTCTCCATGTCTACCATGCTGGCGGACAGGGCCAGAGCGAGAATCACACATCAGCCTGGAGGAACCACATGGACATATTAAAGAAAATGTATTGTATATATAGATACTGTAACCGGAGCACATGATATATATATATATATATATATATATATATATATATATATAATACTTAATATAGTTTTTAAATGTTTATAGATAGATATATAGTTTTATTTCAATAAATGAAAACGACTTTTGATCGTTTTTTTAGCAATAACAACACAGAATCACACCAGGGTTAGGGTTAATCACAGGTTAATCTCAACATAAATCACAGTTTCGTCTCATTTAATTAAGGTACAACAAATAACAGCTTGTCAGATATTAGCCCTTCTAAAAGCTTTACGTTGTCTGCAATATTTTTTATCAGCAGTAATTATGGTTAAGTTCACCCTAAATAGCCTTATCTACACGTCTGTGTTGCGTCTGTCTGACACCGAGAGAAAATCAGAGAGCAAAACCAGGCCACAGGAGCTGCGAGCTCGACAGAGACTGAGCAGATACACAGTGAATATCCTTGATGCGTTAAGCATTTACTCGCATGCCACTAATATAGGTCTATTTTGAGGTCATGCGAGTTTCATGAACTTATGACACAATGCAAGTGTTAATAGTTCATCTGAGTGCTAGATCACATGACTTCAGAGCGAGTTTATAAATAACAGGTTCAAAAAAAGTATGGAGAGTTTCACATGAAATTACCATGGTACTGAGAGTTTTTCTAAGAAATGAGATGAAATGGAGAGCAACTTGATTCTCCAGAGAGAGAAAAACCCATAATCTTCAAATGTTTTATCAATTAAATTTAAGTAAAGTTTAAGTATATTTTCCAAGTATACTTTATGTAGCATGTATACTAAATTCAATGTACTAGAAGTATACCTGTGTACTACTTCAATACTTCTTGGGACTAAATTGGCCCACTTTTTAGTTTATAAAAGTATACTTTTAAGTGTAACAGAAGTAAACTTTGAGTACACAAACATTTTTTCAAAAATGATTTTCTTTTGTATTGCAACGATACTCTGAACTATTATAAACATGTGCATTTATTAGATAACATATGCTGGAGAGTACTTCCTCAGAGGCCAATATGTAAGAAAAACAGTATTTAACTGGGAACTTTCAGTATCAACTTTTGTTAAACTTTTAATAAATCGGTGTTAACTTGTGTTTTAATGATTTAAAACTAATTAGACACCCTTTTTGATTACTAAAAGTTCATTTAAACATTCAAACTGAATTCAGAAAAATAAAAAATAAAAAATAAATAAAAAATGGAATTGGGACAGCAATTTAGGAAAAGTACAGACTTTAACAATTGACCATAGAAATGGTAACAGATATGTCAATAGAAAAGATAACTTATATTTTAAGGGATAAATATACGGTTTATGATGGAGTTTGGGGACCTTTCAGATCGTTCTTAAAAAGTGGTTGAATTGTAAAATGTAAAATACTGAGAAGCAAATTTTTTTTGTGTGTGTGTGTTGTTGTTTTCTATGTTACATGGAAATGTATATGTATGTGTTTAGTTAAAATGTAGTAAAAAAATAAAAAAAATAAAACAATTGACCATTAGCTTTTTTCTATTTATTCTCATAAACCACAGAGGGCTTGAACACCAATTAAATGAAAATGTAAAAAATGACCAGGCGACCAATCAGCCGCAGTAGAATAAATACTTCGCCGCTTCACGATTATGTAAGGCTCGTGCGATTAAACAAAGGTCCTGTATGTAATGCGAGCCTGTTGAATGTGTGCGGCTCCATGTTTAACACCTACTCGCTCCGCCAGGACACACTGTTCCCTGTTCACTCGTCTCAGCCGGACACACACCGAGAGAGCAGCCAGTGGTCACAGTCACAGACACACGGGCCAAACGCCAGGGCATTTCCAACACACCAGAAGTACATGTGTACGGTATTTATCCGGCTGGACAGTACAACCATATGGCATGTACAGTTTTCCAGGGTTCTAGATTAGTGGACGCTGCCAAAACATTTCTGTCACTTATTTTTCTCAATAGAATTTTAGTTTTTTCCCCTAAAGTCCACTTAAATTAATTCGAGTTTTGGCTTGGATAATTGACCGAAACGTAAGCTCCTCCTTGTGTCAATTCTGGAATCTACCGAAAGCTTTGGAAAATGGAAAATAAGTTGTTTATGTTGAGTCAATACTGTCAAGTCAAATTTATTTATATAGTGCTTTTCACAATACACGTCGTTTCAAACTAGCTTTACAGAAAATCACGATGTTAATGTTCATTATATCTTCATATCTCTTAATATCCCTTATAGTTGCATTTAGCAGATTAGAGCTGGACAATAATATTGTTTACATTTTGCAACGATACAAGCAATACTGAGATACATGCTATATATACTGTATGTGTGCGGATAAAGTTCTTCTTATACATTCTTAACTTTGTATAAAGAGCTGGCCAATAATACAGTTCAATCTGACAGCTGACCCTAAAAAATGTGGGCCAAAAATGACTATATTTTAGTTTGTTAAAGTTTTTTATTTAATATTTTGTATTTTTAGGGGATTTTTTTGTACTAAATTATATTTATGCTGTAGTTATAATCCATTTATTCACTTTTTGAGCATGGACCTGAAAACTAAATTTCCAACTTAAATCTTGAATGATTTGGACCACAGACTTAAGTTTCTTTTTAAAAGATGACACTTTTTAAAGTCTCTTTTTAAAGATGACACTTGACATATTATTCCTGAAGTGAAAAAGTTATAAAATTTTACATTTATTGTTATGAGAAATGCAGAAAAATATCATTTTAAATTTTTAGATGAAATATATGTTTTCCAAAACACGTTTTACATGTTAAAACTGTGAGAAAATCAAAGCCATAAATCTAAATAAGCTGTGTACCAAATTTAAGGTTAATATCTCAAAAAATTAGCTTTCAGTAAGATTTTGTTTGGGCGCAGTACCAAACGCTTCCACTAGATGAAATTCGCACATATATCAATTATATATGATTGCAATTTGCATATATATGTGTGAATACTTTGCCATCACCCAAGTCTAGAGTAACAGTATACACTGACTGAACTCTTTTATTTCCCAAGAAGAAATATCCTGTTTTTAATTATATTACCTTTTTAAGTAGTAAGAAACTGATGCTTGAGCAAACACAATATAATTAACAACAAATGAAGTTCATCATAAGGTTAGAGCTAAGACCAACAATTATGAGGAGTAATGGATTAGTTATTAGCTTCAGGACAGAGTCTTGGACGGCCAAGGACGATCTTAGTGAATCAATGACAACTCCTGCAACAGCATTATAATAAGAGTGGATTAAAAGCGAGATATAGGGCGGCCCGGACAGAAACACTACACGCACTTACAGTCTGTTTGAATGAAGTGTCCTGAAAGTCATCAATGCATGAAATCCATCATGACGTCTATCAAAGATACTAGCTAAATATATCAGCAAAACAATAAAAAATACAAAACAACTGAGCTCATTCCCACTAGAATTTGAGTCAGAACAGCAAGTGCAAAGCAACAACAAAACCCCACCTTCCTCTTGAGTTTATACATGTGATCTGATGTTTGTGTGTCTTTACACATGGAAAGTACTCATAGTCCAGCAGGGCTCAGTGGCAAATGCTTCACGCGCCTGGTGTACGTATCTTGTTTCAAGTTGCAATTCAACACACAACATGACCTAAATTGTGGGTTGGGGGTGGATGAGGGGCCAACGCAACAAAACCGGACACCAAACCCGGTGACATCAGGATGGCACACTTCTCACGGTAACATTATCACGGTAACATTAAGGCCGCAGGGAGCGAAACAATCTGAAAGCCTCAAGTCATTCTTTAACAATTTAAAAGTGCTAAAATGACTGGGAAAGTGCTTGAAATATTTGAAATCACTGAATCAGTTGAAATGACTAAACAGCTCTTAATCTGGTTGTGGTCAGTGACGGATCAGTGCACGTTCAGGATTCGACTCCAAGGACAATAAGTCGGCCATGAAAGTATGAATCTAAAAGAAAAAAATTAACCTAAAATAAGCTGAAAATACAAACAAAGACATAAAAAGAGGCTAAATTTAAAACTATAGCAACCCTGCTTTGCATAAAAGCATTCATCAAATATGTAATATGTATTTAAATGTCTAAAGGCCTATTTTTACATAAAACTTGGTGCGACACATCTTTATATATTTTGCTATATTTGGACGTCAACATAAAATAAAAATAGGCATTATTTACTTTCTAAAAAAATGCCTTTATGCTCTAAAGTTGGGGTGTCGAAAAACATCATTGTTCAGGAAACTAAACAGTTTACCTGACCACTTTTATTATGAACTTAAAAAACACTCAAACTATGAGAAGTGACACAATGGAACGGCCAAAAGATGCACGTTTTAATGTGTATAGCTTAAAGCAATGGTGCTCTACACAGGGTGAATTCAAAGACACATCTTTAACAAACAAAGCACGCTAATTAAAAATATCAAAACTAAATCTGCTAAGATTTGAAAAGGAAAAAAGATTCAGAGACTTTCCAAAACGACCGAAAACGCTTTTTCACAGTGCATTTGCTAAAAAAAAAACAAAAAAAAACACTATGCCTGAAAATTACTAAAAATATCAGTAAAAGTACTGGTCAGTTCATCTCCAAATACAACAAATTCCCCTCTAAAACAACTTGCAATCTACACATATGGGGAAAATAATATTAGCCTGTAATACATTTTCATGGCTCAATCAAATACTGTTAAATAAATCAACTCGACCCTTGCCCTGGGTAGGCTATACATCACATTACAGGTGGACTCATGACATTCACCTGTTATCCACTTTAACCTGAACAACAACAAACCAAATCAATGAATTAGCCTACAGGAAAGCTTGTCAAGAAATAAATATTTAAGAAGTGAAAACATAAATCTCAAGGGAAAAATATTGCTTTTGTGTATTACTCTTTTGTCTCTTTTGACTTTTAAGCAACCGCCCAGCATCCACCCAGCAACTGCACAGCAACCAACCAGCAACCACCGCCCAGCATCCACCCAGCAACCGCACAGCATCCACCCAGCAACCGCCCAGCCATCGCCCAGCATCCACCCAGCAACCGCCCAGCATCCACCCAGCAACCGCCCAGCCATCGCCCAGCATCCACCCAGCAACCGCCCAGCATCCACCCAGCAACCGCCCAGCCATCGCCCAGCATCCACCCAGCAACCGCACAGCCATCGCCCAGCATCCACCCAGCAACCGCACAGCATCCACCCAGCAACCGCCCAGCCATCGCCCAGCATCCACCCAGCAACCGCCCAGCATCCACCCAGCAACCGCCCAGCATCCACCCAGCAACCACCCAGCAAACGCCCAGCCATCGCCCAGCATCCACCCAGCAACCGCCCAGCCATCGCCCAGCATCCACCCAGCAACCGCACAGCATCCACCCAGCAACCGCCCAGCCATCGCCCAGCATCCACCCAGCAACCGCACAGCATCCACCCAGCAACCACCCAGCAACCGCACAGCATCCACCCAGGATTCACCCAGCAACCACCCAGCATTCACCCAGCAACCACCTAGCAACCGCACAGCATCCACCCAGCATTCACCCAGCAACCACCCAGCATTCACCCAGCATCCACCCAGCAACCGCACAGCATCCACCCAGCAACCACCCAGCATCCACCCAGCATCCACCCAGCATCCACCCAGCATTCACCCAGCAACCACCCAGCAACCGCACAGCATCCACCCAGCATTCACCCAGCATTCACCCAGCCATCACCCAGCATCCACCCAGCAACCGCACAGCATCCACCCAGCAACCACCCAGCCATCACCCAGCATCCACCCAGCAACCGCACAGCATCCACCCAGCAACCGCACAGCATCCACCCAGTAACCACCCAGCAACCGCACAGCATCCACCCAGCAACCGCACAGCAACCACCTAGCATTCACCCAGCCACCGCCCAGCAACCACCCAGCATCCAGGCAGCAACCGCAAAGCATCCACCCAGCAACCGCACAGCATCCACCCAGTAACCACCCAGCAACCGCACAGCATCCACCCAGCATCCACCCAGCCATCACCCAGCATCCACCCAGCAACCGCACAACATCCACCCAGCAACCATCCAGCCATCACCCAGCATCCACCCAGCATCCACCCAGCAACCACCCAGCATCCGCCCAGTAACCACCCAGCAACCGCACAGCATCCACCCAGCAACCGCACAGCAACCACCTAGCATTCACCCAGCCACCGCCCAGCAACCACCCAGCATCCAGGCAGCAACCGCAAAGCATCCACCCAGCAACCGCACAGCATCCACCCAGCAACCACCCAGCAACCGCACAGCATCCACCCAGCCATCACCCAGCATCCACCCAGCAACCGCACAACATCCACCCAGCAACCATCCAGCCATCACCCAGCATCCACCCAGCATCCACCCAGCAACCACCCAGCATCCGCCCAGTAACCACCCAGCAACCGCACAGCATCCACCCAGCAACCGCAAAGCATCCACCCAGCAACCGTACAGCAACCACCCAGCATTCACCCAGCCACCACCCAGCATCCAGGCAGCAACCGCAAAGCATCCACCCAGCAACCACCCAGCCACCATACAGCATCCACCCAGCAACTGCACCGCATTCACCCAGCAACTGCACAGCATTCACCCAGCATCCACCCAGCAAACACCCAGCAACCACCCAGCATCCACCCAGCATCCACCCAGCAACCGCACAGCAACCACACAGTATCCATCCAGCAACTGCACAGCATCCACCCAGCCACCGCCCAGCATCCACCCACCAGCAACCACCCAGTATCCACCCAGCAATCACCCAGCATTCACCCAGCCATCACCCAGCATCCACCCAGCAACCACCCAGCAACCACCCAGCCACCACCCAGCAACCACCCAGCAACCGCCCAGCAACCACCCAGCAACCACACAGCATCCACCCACCAGCAACCACCCAGTATCCACCCAGCAACCACCCAGCATTCACCCAGCCATCACCCAGCATCCACCCAGCAACCACACAGCCACCGCCCAGCAACCACCCAGCAACCACACAGCCACCGCCCAGCAACCACCCAGCAACCGCCCAGCAACCACACAGCAACCACACAGCAACCGCACAGCAACCACCCAGCAACCGCCCAGTAACCACACAGCAACCACACAGCCACCGCCCAGCAACCACCCAGCAACCGCCCAGTAACCACACAGCAACCACACAGCAACCGCACAGCAACCACCCAGCAACCACACAGCATCCACCCACCAGCAACCACCCAGCATCCACCCAGCAACCACCCAGCATTCACCCAGCCATCACCCAGCATCCACCCAGCAACCACACAGCCACCGCCCAGCAACCACACAGCAACCGCACAGCAACCACCCAGCAACCGCCCAGCAACCACACAGCAACCACACAGCCACCGCCCAGCAACCACCCAGCAACCGCCCAGTAACCACACAGCAACCACACAGCAACCGCCCAGCAACCACCCAGCAACCACACAGCATCCACCCACCAGCAACCACCCAGTATCCACCCAGCAACCACCCAGCATTCACCCAGCCATCACCCAGCATCCACCCAGCAACCACACAGCCACCGCCCAGCAACCACACAGCAACCGCACAGCAACCACCCAGCAACCGCCCAGCAACCACACAGCAACCACACAGCCACCGCCCAGCAACCACCCAGCAACCGCCCAGTAACCACACAGCAACCACACAGCAACCGCACAGCAACCACCCAGCAACCACACAGCATCCACCCACCAGCAACCACCCAGCATCCACCCAGCAACCACCCAGCATTCACCCAGCCATCACCCAGCATCCACCCAGCAACCACACAGCCACCGCCCAGCAACCACACAGCAACCGCACAGCAACCACCCAGCAACCGCCCAGCAACCACACAGCAACCACACAGCCACCGCCCAGCAACCACCCAGCAACCGCCCAGTAACCACACAGCAACCACACAGCAACCGCCCAGCAACCACCCAGCAACCACACAGCATCCACCCACCAGCAACCACCCAGTATCCACCCAGCAACCACCCAGCATTCAC
Organism: Abramis brama; assembly: GCF_963993115.1. Taxonomy (NCBI): domain Eukaryota; kingdom Metazoa; phylum Chordata; class Actinopteri; order Cypriniformes; family Leuciscidae; genus Abramis; species Abramis brama. The sequence continues at coordinate 30,909,528 of NC_139982.1, forward strand.
CCAGCCATCACCCAGCATCCACCCAGCAACCACACAGCCACCGCCCAGCAACCACACAGCAACCGCACAGCAACCACCCAGCAACCGCCCAGCAACCACACAGCAACCACACAGCCACCGCCCAGCAACCACCCAGCAACCGCCCAGTAACCACACAGCAACCACACAGCAACCGCACAGCAACCACCCAGCAACCACACAGCATCCACCCACCAGCAACCACCCAGCATCCACCCAGCAACTACCCAGTATCCACCCAGCAACAACCCAGCAACCACCCAGCAACCACTCATGACACCCTAGCAACTGCATGGCAACAGCCAGGCATTGTGGTGGAAAGTTTTGCACAAGCAATTACAGTCATTTCTGGTCGACTTTGTGCAGTGCTCAATACCTCCTTTGCTGGGTAAAACTGAAAGAAGCATGCGTAAATTCGACAGTGTGGTTGTAGCAAGCTTGTTTTACAGCACCTGCAGGCCTCAGCAGAGAGTCCTGGCTCATTAACTCACAATCTCTCCTGAGCTGCTTACGGTCTGTCTGTCTCTGACATGGTCATTTAGCGTGATGGACATTTAGAGTCCTCATCAGACGGACTTAAGCAGTGAACACAACTTCAGTATTGTCTGTCAGGACAGAAGCTTCTGAGATTAAATCTGCAGTGAGACAACAGTAGATCAGGTCAAAGCGCAGGAAACGACACGTTTAAAACTGCTCTGTGTTGGCTTAAACTGAAATTCCCCTCGGGGGTCAATTAAGTCAGTCTGTCTTTCCGTCTGTCACTGGGTTTAGAGATACCTGCCTTGCCTGAGTTAACCAAAATGTGGTTTTGTATTTCAACAGGTCTCTTCAAACCCAACGTGCTGATGTTGCAATAAATACGTAAAGTACACGTGCGTGGCTATGTTTAAACAAAGTGGAAAACTCAGTCTGAAAACATCTGAGGGAGGAAGAAGCCGTCTGTGTACACTTTCACAAAAAGAAAACCGCATGTAAAAATTAGTAAATGCAGAATTTGCAGGAAAAAGTGACAGATAAAGGGATACAAATTAACATTTTATTATCATTTCACCCTCATGTTGTTCCAAACCCATTTGACTTACTTTCTTCTATGGACAACAAAAGGAGATGTTTGGCAGAATGTCCAAGTTTCAGTTTTCAAAAGTGCATTGTGATTTGTAAAAGAAAAAACCCCATACAAATATATCCTAACTGACCCCTAACAGTAGTGTACTGTACATGTTCTACTTAAAAAAGTCATTGAGACGTTGATGTTAATATTTACAGAGACGCAGACAGGTGTTTAGGATTGAAAAACTAGTCAGCCCGACCTGAAAATCCTGTTTTAGGAAAATAAACAGTGGGGGAACAGAGCGAGCGAGAACATTCCCATTCTCTTATGCTGAATAACTAAAAAACAAGGGTCTGATTAGACGTGTCAGATTCCAAACGGTAGAGAACACAAGTCAGACAAACATTTTAGCATTAGCATTAGAGAGATTAGCATTTTGCTTATGATTTTGAGAGCAAGAAAACATTGCAGAGAGGCAGACAGAAGAAGCAAAACATGTTCTGACATGAGAGGAAATTTGTGATGATAATTACTTAACACTAAAGACACTCAATCATGTAATGGTGGTACTGGAGGCCGATTTGGTCCATGTTGGTTTCCATGTTCCTTGTGAGTTTTCTGAAATACTTGTTTCTGATTGGTCAAACATGGCCTTCTGCGCCAAATATTTGTGCATGTTTACTGCTAAACTATCCATTAGCCCAGGCTGTTTTTGTTTCACTTTGCTTTCTCTTTCCTCTGAACATAACAAAACAATTCACATGAATTTATTTATTTATTTCTTTGGTAAGTGGCTGTGCAATACGCAGGTCATTTACAGTCAGATGGTCATTTTGCACAATAAAACTCCTTCAGGGTAATACAAGCTTTGCGTTTATTTAGCCTTTATGACCGTCTGACGGTATATTATCTCTCACATGTTTGACACTGGGAGTTATTACATAATCCTGGCTAGTCAGGTTTTGAGTTTCACACTGTACATTTGCATGTCTATGCAATTAAAACAGGAATGGTTTAAGACATCGTAGGTCTCTGCACATTCAAACTAGTGCCCTGCATTAGGTTACTTCAAATGTGAGTATGGTTGGGAATTGAAAATCGATACTTAAGGTCAGGAATCGGATACTTGTTATAAAATTAAAATTTCGATTAGACTAATCGATTCCTATGTGCGCATTTTAATGTGGCTTTAAACCATTCAAGCCAAATAAGATGCGAAAGAAAACTGAATTCTGCTCACGAATACTGAATTGAGTTCTCTTTCACGTTTTCTTGAGCTTGAAAAGAGAAATACACAAAAAATTAAGTCAAAATATCCTCGTAAACACAGTCGGTTAAGTGTTGAGTTAATGCAGACAGTTTAGAAAGAAAACTCACGTGTAACAGTATAATGGATCAGTGCATTAGGTCTTAAAGTGACAGTAGCCTAATATTCTTGACTGAATAACTTTTGTAACTTTAATACGGATTAATATAAAAAGAAAACTATGCAGTGTTATTTTACATTAGATATCAATTTCTGAACTTTGTTCAGTTGTATTTATTTGTGCAAATGCTAATTTGCTTATTTGTTCTCATTGTATTACTGATTGTTTACTTGTCTTTAATAATGTTTGAAATTTATATTAGTTAGTCTAGTTTATTAGTTTGTTCTTTGGGCGGCTGATTTTTGCTCATGTTTTTCAGCTGCAATGGAATGTTTTGCAAAAACACACAGAATAAATATTTTTGACATCGAAATGTTTGACTTAATTTTTTTTAACCATATTACAATCAAAACTGGGAATCGATAAGAATTGGATCCAATAAGCAGAATTGGAATCACTAAAATTCAAACGATACCCAATTATACATGCAAGAGGTTAAAAATTCCATGGAATTGTGTTGCATGGAAAACACAACTTAGGAACGTCTAATGGGCGAGTAAATAATGACACATCTATTACTTTGACATGGGAAAAGAGAATTTTCTGTAAATATATTTTGCAAAGATTAAACACTAAAATACTCCACAGATGTCATGACAGATAAAGCTGAGGCCTACGGCAAAATAAACGTCAACACAACTACGAAAACACAAAGTAAACTCCATGACCCTCACAGAACGTCCAGTTATGCAAGTTTATGGGGGTTGGTGCTTCAAGCAGCGTGTCTGCTTTAGCAATTTAAACACCGGCCCCGCAGGACAGTCTGGTTAGTGTCCAGGGGTCTGTTGTATTAGCCAAGCAATGCCAGTTACAATTTAACCAATGTGTAGCAGAAATTACAAATGTTGGAATTACCGCAATTACGAGTTTCCCATTTGCTGACCTATTTGTCGAACTTGTCGAACTAGTACTAGTTTACCGAGAGCTTGGGACTTTCTAGAACTTTCAACAAATGGAGCAACCAAATATGACAACCTGATCCACCAATAGCAAACCACAACCATCCAATTAATTCCCCACAGACAAAATCAAGCTCCGCCCTACATTTGTTCTTGTTCGAGAAGCCATTTCACTCAGATACACTACCGGTCAAAAGTTTTAGATCGGTAAGATTTTTTATGTTTTTAAAAGAAGTCTCTTCTGCTCACCAAGGCTGCATTTATTTGATTAAAAACAATAAAAAAAAACTGTATTATTGTGAAATATTATAACAATTTAAAATGACTGTTTTCTATTTTAATATATTTTAAACTGTAATTTATTCCTGTGATCAAAGCTGAATTTTCATCATCATTACTCCAGTCTTCAGTGTCACATGATCCTTCAGAAATCACTCTAATATGATGATTTGATGCTCAAAAAACATTCATTATTATTATCAATGTTGAAAACAGTTGTGTACAATTTTTTTTTCAAAATTCTTTGATGAATAGAAAGTTCAAAAGAACAGCATTTATTTAAAATAGAATATTTTCTAACATTATAAATGTCTTTACTGTCACTTTGATCAGTTTAACTCATCCGTGATGAATAAAAGTATTGATTTATTTTATTTATTTCCCCCAAAAATAAAATTCAAATTCTTACTGACCCCAAACTTTTGAACGGTAGTGTTTAATGTTACAAAAGCTTTAGATTTCAGATAAATGCTGTTCTTTTGAACTTTCTATTCATCATAGCACCATGAAATAAAAATGTAAATAACTGTTTTCAACATTAATAATAATCATAAATGTTTTTTGAGCATCAAATCATCATATTAGAGTGATTTCTGAAGGATCATGTGACACTGAAGACTGGAGTAATGATGCTGAAAACTCAGCTTTGCTCACAGGAATAAATTACACTTTACTATATATTCACATAGAAAACAGCTATTTTAAATTGTAATAATATTTCACAATATTACAGTTTTTGTTTGTATTTTTAATCAAATAAATGCAGCCTCGGTGAGCAGAAGAGACTTCTTTTAAAAACATTAAAAATCTTACCGATCTAAAACTTTTGACCGATAGTATATACATCAAAATAGAAAAAAAAAAAAATGAAAATAGTAAAGTAAAAGTAAAGTAAATATGACAACCTGTCATTAACTTGAGATCCACCAATAGCAAACCACAACCATCCAATCAATTCCCCACAGACAAAATCAAGCTCCGCCCACATTTGTTCTTGTTTGAAAAGCCATTTCATCAAAATAGAAAAGACAAATACTATCGCAATCGTTTCATGCTGATTGCTGACTTTAATAAAACATAAAAGAATAGTCCAAATGACTAAAGTAAAGTCACATGATGAGATGTGACAGACACAAGTCATTATCTGGTGAAAAAAAAAGTTTTTCTTGTTAAGATTTTATAAAAAATCAAAAATTTGTCTGTCATATGACTTTGAGAAGAATAAAATGCATGAGTTAGACAGACTACTGTAATGGATTCCTAATTAAATTGCAACCTGAAGAACTGGCAGTGTAAACCTCCCAGAAAATTAAGAAACATCAGTTATTATAAACTGAGATGGAAAAACCCAGACGGCATTCATGTAGCTGGTAAATCTGAGACAGGTACTGCAAGATCTAGGTCAAATTACAGAGAGTCATGTAATGCATGCTGCAACACACCGTCTGTATGCGAGAACCCGTGTCCAGCAACATGCCTGTCTGCTGACAGTACTAGTTTCACCGTCAAAAGTTAAACAGCCTAAATATTTGAGTTTATTGGGGCTCGACAGCAGTTTGTCCCTGAACGCATGCTTGTGCTCGTCACAGTAGAGCTGGAACCAATAAAACAGGTGGAAAAATGAATGAAGATGCTCAGATTTTGGCCAATAAAACTTATTTATCACTAGAGCAAACATCACTATTACACTTACTCTTTGGATTAGGATATGAAAAATCCCACTTACACCGAACAAAGGATCAAAGTGACTATTTCTTAACTCAAATGAATCAGTCCAGGTCTTCTAAGATGCCCATTTACCACATAATAAACTCTCTATTGCAGCTCTGCAAACACATTAAAAGCATAAGCAATCTGTCTGATAACACTGCGACCAGCTTTATCGTGTTGAATATTTGAAGAAGGCACCCTTAACATCGCAGATGTGCTGTGGGAGAGCAGGTTAGAGTGAATTACAGCAGGTTTGGGAGAAAAACAGCGCAGTAAACGCAGATTAGAGGATGCCTGCGGGACGCTGAGAAGGTCTTGTAAATGCATGCTCAGCTAGCTGGTGATACGACACAAAGAGGTCACCATAGGATTAAAGGACAGTATTAACCACTAAATTATTATGTAGTGTGTCTGACATGATGGAACTGGACCTTAACAACAAGTACTGTGGTGATACCACAGAAGTACTGGAATAAAAGTTAGGATATGAACACCTTTTGAAAGTAACTTGATGTTTCAAATTGAGTTCAATAACATTATTACACCAGTAGGTGGCGACAAGTGACTGTTAAAAAATGTATTTGTCATTGAATCATTCATTTAAAAGACTCATTCAAAAACACGTCCAGTAATGATCGCAAAGTCTTTATGAGTGAGTCATTGAATCATTCACTCAACCCGATTTAAATAATAATAATAATAATAATGACCTCAAATTATATTAAAAAAAAACACACTGCAGAAATTAACATTTTGTCAGAACCTCTAGTCAATCACGTTATTTTGTTTAGTTGTCTGTTCAGAATCGTGCCGCTCTAACTCCAAGATAGTTACAAAAAAAACACATGAACTACAAAACAATACAAAAAGTTAACTGCACTTAAAATAGTCAACACAGTCTTTATGCAAATGTATACATTTTTTTTTCTTTTAGATTTTTTGTGAGATTAGCCTATAAATTTAAACAAAGCCTGATTTACATATTTTTCTTGTTTTTCACTAATATTAATAACTACTAATATTAATAATGTCATATAAAAATGTTTATAGTGAGTTTAAGTTTACAGTCAAGGTATACAATGGAATTAACAAATTAAAAATCCACAATTCAAGACAGAGATTAACACTCAAACAGTGTCATAAGAAAGTAACAGAAAACAGTAACTGCACCTGTGATTATATATATATATATATATATATATATATATATATATATATATATATATATATATATATATATATATAATATTATGTAACTTTCACAACAAGAGCAAAAATCTCTGCTCTTCTCAAATCTAAAAGGCATAATGTCAACAAAACGATCTGATATGCTCAGATAAGCGTTGCAAAAGCATTGCTGTATGACTTTAAACAGTCAAATATACTGTCAATATCTAATACATAAAAAACAAATATACAGTACATAGCCAGAGAAACTTCAATAGAACAAAACAGGACATGGCTGAACATAATAGAATAGAATAGAATAGAATAGAATAGAATAGAATAGAATAGAATAGAATAGAATAGAATAGAAGTGCTCTCCTTTCACTTCACACCACAACACTGACTCTGACCTTTAGCTGCAGCAGCCAGTGCTCGTCGAACATCGGGTCTCGAGGCGTCAATGAGCCTGTAACGGTGCTGTCAGTGCGATCACTGCAGCATAATATCATTTATAATAATTAATATAAACACATAACCTCCGCCGAGTCCTGTCGCGCGCCTCCGCCGCTGTCAAACTGCAGCTGTAGGTCTCGCGCGCCTCCCGGAAACGGCGTCATGACGCACAGATGATCATGCAGACGTACAGACACACCCCCCGACACACCTCTGCGCTCGGCCAATCAGAGCGCAGGACGGCCCCTAGGAGCACTGGTGGAGGAGTGTGGTGTGGATGATGGCCAGTACATGATGAGATGGTCTGAATGGTTGGACTGGGTTCAGGGGACATTGCTGCATGTCTGTCGACTGCATACAGTAACATTCAGATACTGTATCATCGCGCCATCATCCTGTGAACTTTAACACTGACAGAATGCAATAGGCCTTCAATCCTGTAGCCTACTGCAGGAAAAAATGTATATCAGAAACATTACTGTTTTTAATTAATTTTTAAATTAATGACTCTGATGCTCATCAAGGCTGCATTTATTTGATCAAAAATACAGAAAAAACAGTAATATTGTGAAATATTATTACAATTCAAAATAACATTTTTATATTTTAATATACTTTAAAATATAATTTATTCCTGTGATCAAAGCTGAATTTTCAGCATCATTACTCCAGTCTTCAGTGTCACATGATCCTTCAGAAATCACTCTAATATGATGATTTATTATCAATGTTAGAAACAGTAATATATTTTTGCAGTTATAGGCTACTTTTTTTTTTTAGGATTGTTTGATGAATAAAAAGTTTTAAAAAAAACAGCATTTATTTAAAATAGAAATCTTTTTTAACAATGTACACTACCGTTCAAAAGTTTGTGGTCAGTAATTTCTTTTCTGTTTTTTAAAGAAATTTACATTTTTATTAAGCAAGGATGTGTTAAATTGATAAAAAGTGATAATAAAGATTCATATTGTCAGAAAATATTTCTATTTTGAATAAATGCTGTTCTTTTTTACTTTTTATTTCATCAAATAATCATGAAAAAAAGTATTTAAAAAAAGCAGCAGAACTGTTTCCAGTGTTGATAATAAAACATCATATTAGAGTGATTTCTGAAGGATCATGTGACACTGAAGACGAGTGAAAATTCAGCTTTGATCTCAGGAATAAGTATATTACAATAGAAAACACACACACACACACACACACACACACAATGTAAAAAATAATTCTGTAAAAAAACGGTAAACTACTGGCAGCTGTGGTTGCCAGCATCATATACCGTAAAAATACGGCGTGTTACTGTTAATGTTTAAACAGCTATATGCAGTTAAATTACAGTTTTATACTGTAGCTGACAAAACAATATTTAGCTGTTAATTTCAAAAACAGTAACATACCGTATTTTTACGGTATGATGCTGGAAACCACAGCTGCCAGTAGTTTACCGTTTTTTAACAGGATTATTTTTTACAGTGACATTTAACCAAAACCAACAGGTTTTATTCTATATCATTATTAAATTATTCTTCAATTCAGAATGAAAAACATCTTGGGATGAGGCAAGCCGGCAGGTTGGCAGAGAGCAGCGTTTAATCCGACTTAAAAACTCTTTCCATTGCAAAAGCACTTTGAGGAGAGACACAGGGCTTATGTTGTGAAATCTTCCAGACATAAATGTTGGGCTTGCAGTGATATTGCCCAGGGGGGCGAGCGGGCCAGATTGCAAAAGAAGAGTGAAGGTGAGGTCCTCTCCTCATGGACAACCTCCAGAAACCCCTGCCAGCCCGGGGACTTGTTGCATATCATTTCGTTGTACTCTTTTGTATAATGACAAATAAAGATTTGGATTCTGACTGGAGCCAGTCACGTAACGCAGGGATCTGGGCAGGAACAGCATGGCTGGCCGGGAACTGGACGCCTCCCAAGGTCTGGAGCACGAGTTTGCTCATTAAAGTGATAGTTCACCCAAAAGTAAAAGTTCTGTCAGCATTTACTCACCCTCAAGTTGTTCTAAACCTGTATAAGTTTCTTTCTTCTGCTCAACACAAAAGAAGATATTTTGAAGAATGTTGCTGATCCCCATTAAAGGCACTCTGAAATTACGTTTTTTAGCTTTTTTTTAGTATGAATATGTTAGCCTTAAGGTTATGAATAAGCTGCTGTGCCCCAAAACAATGACAAAATTCACATTTAGGAGATATAAGTGTTCTCTTATACTGAAACTTACAGTCTCTCACTTCCGCTAAAATGGATCAGGGATTTTTATGACATCACAGCGGACTTCAGCTTCTCATCACATCTTCTTGTCCAATCAAATGCTCTCTAGAATCTAAAGCTCCGCCCCCCTCTGCTATAAACACCAATATGTGTTGGAGATGTGTGTTCGGTTGCTCAAACTCTCGAGTTTTATTCCGTTTTCCAACTGTACGTTGGTTAAGAATGAAATGGATAGTATTTATTCACACCTCTACTATTGAATCCAACATATCATCAGCGCTCAGATTCGCATCCATGGTGCTGTCAAGTACGACTTGCAGTCTGTGAGGTAAACTAAACGCTATTGGCTATTTGAAAAGTGGGAGGGGCTATTCAATATGTCCCGCCTTAGCTTCCTGTTTCAGTGGAAGTTACGTAACTTCCATAGTATTTTTTCGGTAACACTTTAGTTTAGGGTCTAATTCTCACTATTAACTAGTTGCTTATTAACTTGCATAACGTTCTGTATAGTATGAGTGTGTGTAGTATGGATGTAATCTACATCCGCCATGTTGTTATTATCATGTGACCTAGTGTCAGTTGCGTCACTTCACTGTCATTCACAAAAATCCTCTCATAGTAAAGTGTTCATCGTATGCACACTTCAGTAGTAAGTCATCCGGGGACTCTTTGCCTAGTGTTTTATGTGTACTGTGAATTCGGACATACTTCTTTTGTCACATACTGTTTTTGCCTACTAGCAATTGCAGTTGCGGTATTAACGCATGGCACAAGCTGATTGGCCGCTGCTGATCCGGCAGCCAATGATATCGCTTGCTCAACATTTAAATAGTCTGGTTCAGTGTTTGCTGTAAGCTAGTTAGAGTTCCTCTGAACCCCTCCACCTCCCCAGCTCCACCTGTCTAGATCTGACACGGGATTTATTGTGTATCTATTAGCAGTAGCAAGTCTCTACTTCTGCAGCAGTAATAATCAACAGCAGAAGCGTAGCAGATTTAGTCCACCAAGAACAAATACATTAAAGGGATACTTCACCGATTAGCATTAACCTTATCAGTAGAAACCCGGTAGTATTTTCGAGTGACCGTGCTTCCCTCCCTCATGTCCCCCTGAGACGAGAGATTTCTGTATTGTGTGTCTGGAAAAAAACTCTGATGATGCAAAAATCGTCATTTATCGTCATCAGAGGCTTTTTTTGTCCAGAGGCGAGAGACTCCAGCCAGTAGGAGGAGCTCGTCCCGCATGTGTTCAACCCGCCCATAGGGGGATCTCACGATAAAACACCGTCTTTTCAGTTTCGAGTCGACTAGTTGTATCATTTCTTCCGACACTGCCCTCTGTAACCGGTAGGCGTGGCTTGGGAGTGTCCTCGTAGTGCAGCGAAGCAAGTGCATTCTGGGAGTTGTTGTCTTTCATCCACATGAGCCAAAATTACATTTTCTGGCTTTTCTCAGTCTAGAAGGCACCAACTTCTAAAATAATTTCACATTTCTACTACATAAATGACCCAATTTAAATACACATTCATCTTTCCAGCGGTGAAATACCCCTTTAACATTGCTATATTCATTAAAAACAACATGTTGCCTTTATAATGTCACACTTTACATCATTCTCACTCAGTAAAAATGTGTCACATGAAAATATATATTTTCTGACCCTTATCAAAATGCGACCCAGAATAAGATGAACCCAAAATCGAGTTCAGACTAACGTGCAAGTGTTTTTAGCAAAGGAAAAAGGGATTTAGATATTGTGCACAGCAACAGCATGTCCCAAATCAGTGAACAGCATTTAGTCATTTTTTGATGTTGCAAAATAATGAGCTTAGAAAGTGTGTTTGATGAACCATCAGAGAATAGTCATGGCAGAGACTTTGTTTAAAATGGAAAAACAAACATCCTGGACAATGAGATTGCAGGATCCTGAAATAATGGGACTTGCATAACGGATGGTGAAAGTGTTGATTTCTGCAGAACACAGCTGGGATCTCTCCCGAAACCTGTGGAAAATCAATCACTGCCGTCTGAAATGTTTCCTAACAAAAGATCTTCTGATGAGTCATTTTTTAGATTTGTGGTTTTTCTTTTGTGTTATATTGCAACATTTAATTGGTTGTAACCATGGCATAAAAACTAAAACAATGTTAGCACATTCATTAACATTTGATATTGTTGTTTTAGATTAATTTTGTCATTAATACATTTTAGAAATGTATAACATCTAAAACACATTGCCCCAACTTGATATTTATGACAGAACAAGATTCAAATTTACCTTAATTATAAAGTGACTCTTGTCCTAATATACTATATGTCAGTGTGCTTATATTGTGTTCACTTACTCAACCAGATATTACAAAAATGTGATAATAATGGAATTTTAGTTTGTAATTCTAATTCTTAATTCTAATTCTAAGATTCTAAATTCTAACTTTAAATTACAATTCTAAATGACAGCTTTCTGTTTACATTCTTACTAAATATAAGTATGAACATTGTATTTAACATTGCGTAATTATATATATATATATGAAGAGTTCAGATGCAAAAGCCTCTAAGTGCCATCTGAAATTTTCTTCTAGAATGATCATTTTTATCAAGCTCGTATATTTAAGTTCAGTAATTTCACTTAAATGGCAATGAAGATTACCTATTAATTGTCATTTAAGTGAAATTACTGAACTTAAATATACAAGCTTTATAAAAATGATCATTCTAGAAGAAAATTTCAAATGGCACTTAGAGGCTTTTGCATCTGAACTCTTCATATATATATATATATACGACATAAAATTTGACAGCACTAATATATATATATTAGTGCTGTCAAATTCATTAATAATGATTAATGAATATATATAAAATGGGTAAAAAAAAATTATATTATAATTTTTTTTTATTAGCCTAATCATTATTAATCAACCGTATATCATAAAATAATATATTATAAAAAATACAGGAAATTATTAGTTAGCATGATCAAATAGCCTACACAGTAAAAAGTATATCATTGCATGCATGTGTATTTAAAAAAAAAAAAAAAACAGTGATCCACGGGCAGTTCTAGAATATGGTAATGATATCGCATGTCTGTCTACAGTGCAGCAGAGTGACCGATAGGTGGCGCCATGACTCTGTTATAAAGTTATGATGAATGATGATGACTAGCTCAGCAGTTTTCCGTATGATTTAGCGCCATTTTGCAGAAGTAAAGATTGTAGTATAAAGGGTGTCATTAAAATAATAATAATAATAATAATAATTTCTTGCTTTTTCCACCAAATGGCAGGGAACAAATATCTCAAATTGCTCCTGAATCAGGGAATTGATGACATTATGACACTGCTATTTAACGCGGAATCATGGTCAGTATGATATAACAGTATAGCAGAGCTTTATAATGTTTTTTCCTCTGTCTAATGTGTACATCTCTGTTCATGTGAGGCTCTGACAGTGTTTCAGTCCGGTGTGGTCCAGAGTATGATCTTGTTGAAGTCTGTCCACAGTTTCCAGCCTTGAAGTGATGATCCATCCAATATGAATTATGAAGTACAGGTAAGCCAATATTAATGACCACCTAACAAAGTACTAGCATGAAAAAAGTTATTATCTATATGCAATTATGTAGAAATTACACTAAAAGTGTTTACTTGCGTGTTTCTTTAAGAGATCGTTCACCCAAAAATTTTAATTCTGTCATCTTACTCACCATCAAACTTATATAGTCGTAGTAAAAAGTTTACAGAATCTGCTAAATGTTAATTATTTTAACAAAATAAGAGAGATCATACAAAATGCATGTTATTTTGTATTTAGTACTGTCCTGGATAATATTTTTTACATAAAATATGTTACACATAGTCCACAAGATAAAATAAATGCTGAATTTGTAAAAATGACCCTGTTCAAAAGTTTATGTACCCTTGATTCTTACAGTTTTTTCCAATTGCTAACACACAATTTTGCAAACTAGGCTGGTTTTATCAAAATACTTAACACAATTCACACAACCACACACCCAAACTGCAAAATACCTCATATATCCTGCAAAATGAAGCAGTGCAACCAAAACTACATTATGTACGAAATGGCGCACACTTCATTCATATTAGCAGATTTTTGTCTAAACAACTACACACTGTTGGGCATAATGAAAAGCACTCTCATCTTTAGTATGTTTTGCCATAATACTAAAATAGTTCAAATCGTAGAAAATTCTTCAGATTGTTCACATGCACAGGAATATTTGCAGATACACACACATGCTGTTGAAACATTTTTATTTTTCACCAAACAAGTCCATGCAACATATGAACAGCAGATATATTTACATTGGACTGAACAAAAATATGCTCACAAAAAATAACAGTAAACTAAAAAAGATTGAAGTGTTAACAATGAACCATTGAGGTGTTTGGTCAGGTGACGCATGTATCGGCCAATCAGCTCATGGAGTGTCATTTTGAATGGCAATGGTTTGAAATGGCAATCATGTGACTTTCTGTCAGATTGTTGTGTGTTATGCAGAGAACCATGTTCAGTGCAGTTAAAAAGTGCCATTTTTAATTGCAAAATGTGTGTAAAGCAGAAAATGTGTTTAGACTTTTGGAGACTTGAGAAGAGGTTTTGCTCTCTGTGTGTCAGTTTCAATAATTGTGCTGTGCATGTCATTTTAGTGTGTTAGCAATTGGAAAAAACTGTTTTTTTTTTTGTTTGTGATGGTTGTTCGAGTTAAACTGCCCAATGTTCTTCAGAAAAATCCTCCAGGTCCTGAAAATTCTTCAGTTTTCCAGCATCTTTTGCATGGTTGAGCCCATTTTGAGATCCATCTTTTTCACACTGAGGGACTCAAACGCAACTATTACTAAAGGTTCAAACATTTACTGACACTCCAGAAGAAAACACAATCAGACTAAACAACTAAAGGCTACTGATTTAAAATAATTGCATGATATTGAATTCAGTTTAAGTTCTACATAGTCTGGAAATAGTGATTAAACGAGCTGCTTTACAAAGTGTGCAAAAATATAACAATCGTAATTTATTTAATCAGTATATTTCCAAATCCAAGAGTTACATGTTCTTTTACTGTATGTGAGATTTCATTTATAGTCACAAAAAGACACAACAAGAAACATATTTATTAAAAGTCTGTTTTATTGCAGGTTTATTTGTAGACAGACGTGGAATATTAACTGATTCACCACATGTTAAACAGATATTGCAGATATATATTCTCATCATATTTATCTTGTAAAAAGTTTAAGCCATAGCCTTCCAAAATATCAAGATGGCTTAATGAACACAGTATATATCGAAGTTAAGGCTCATGCATTTTTAAAAGGCATTAGTTTTTCTGTTAAACATTTATTTTGTTAGTGTTTAGGAAGTATGCTAGCATATAGATTTTTTCACTGGGTGATTCATATATTTATGTAGTTTTAAAGTCCCCCTGTGGTGAAAATCAAGCTTTTAATGTTGTTTATATGTCTATGTGGTGTTTTTAATATGCTTTTTAAGACAAACCATGTGTAAATTCATAAGTCGACTCCATTGCTGAGTATTTTCTCCTTAAAACTGCAGTGAACCAAAGACAGTCTCAAAAACACGCTTTGAAATCGCTGGTGTTTCTGACGTCACAAACTACCTTGTAACCAATCAGATCAATGTGTGATCGTCAACCAGTGGATCTCTGAGCTGAGTGAGTGAGTGGAGGCGGGGCTCATTTGCATATTCATAGAACCGCGCATTCTAAATGAGGCAAGGGTGTCGAATTAGCTGAGTGAGTGGAGGCGGGGCTCATTTGCATATTCATAGAACCGCGCATACTAAATGAGGCAAGGGTGTCGAGTTACATTCAAGATATTTTAAGGCATGAAGATGAAAAAAACTTTTACATATGTAATTTTGGTGATCAAAGTTGAGTTTTAAGGGGTAAAATGATTGACTACAGGGGGATTTTAAATTGATCGTTTGAATGTACCTGTGTGTCCTGATGATGGCGTGAGATTCAGCGCCTCCTGCTGGTGTCCCGCTGCCGTATCGCTGCCCTTCAGGGAAGGCAGTAGGTTGTATAGTTATCTCCTGATGGGGCAAAATCACTACCCTGAAACCACACAACCTACTACCTCACCCTGTACGAACATCAGGAGCGACGTCAAGCGCAGAGTCATTCGAGGATCCTGTAAAATAATGAACTTCACGGCACAGATTGTGTTCGGAATGAAAAACATCCTCAGTGCCGAGGCCTTGAGATGCTGGAATATTCTCGGGGACTTGCATAATATGAATGAAAAACATGTCACAATATTCCTCATTTAAATAAATAATATGCAGAATAAAGGGGCGGGGCCTGGTTGAGTGAGTTAGTAGTGTGTTAAACTGGAGGTTATGGTAATTAGGGGCGGGACATTTCCCAAACACACTCGAAGCACTCGACCAGTCACAACACACTGATCCAGACGACCAATCAGAGCACAGAGTGCTTTTCAGGAGGAGGGGCTTCATAGAGACAGGAACTAAACAGAGCGTTACTGACAGACTGGGAAGAGAGGAGCCGCAACAATGGAGAATATGAGGAAGATAATCAACATTCAAGCAGGAAAACCTGTTCTAGTAGAGCCAAAAACAACATCAAGACTGTAAAAGGTTGTAAATATGGCCTCTTTAACAAAAGATCATTTAAAACCATCAAATCAATTAATCTTAATCAACATGCACATCATGTAATTCAGTTTTGATATTTGGTTGATGGATGTAGTCCATTCCAGAGACTTCCATCCATCCAAACCCAGTCCTGTATAGTCGTGATCCGGTCCGGGTTTCGTCGCAGAGTTTAAAGAGGAAGATGACGGTGATATTACAGCCTCTTCAGGAAAGACAGTAAGTTGTATAGTTATCTAACAGGAAGGGTGTCACCCTAAAACTATACAACCTACTACCTCACCCCAAAGGACAGTGGGATACGCTGGAGAGACGTCAGCGCTTGAGCCCCGTCTGAAAACACACTTACAATACATCATCACGGAAGCAGGGTTATTATCCTTCACTAAAACCATAAACATTTTCCGTTACTTGAAATAGAATAAACGTTAACTGAAAAAAAAAAGCTTTTTTCCGCAACGGAATTACAAAAATAAAAAGGGAATTGCAACTTTTTATGTCATAATTCAGACATTTTTTCAGAATTACAAACTTGTCTCACAATTCTGACTTTTTTGAACTGAGAGAAACTGGAAATTGCGATAAAATAAAGTGTGAATTGTGAGATATAAACTCACAATTATAAAGAAAAAAGTCAGAATTCCCAGTTTAAATCTCACAGTTCTGATATAAACTCACAATTAAGAGAAAAAAAGTCCGATTTGTGAGAAATAAACTTGCAAATGAGAAAAAAAGTCTAAAATAAACTAATAAAAATGATAATAAAATTCAAAATATTAACAAAAAAGACATGAAAGCTGCACCTAAATAAAGAGCAGGAGTCTTCAATGGGGTCCGCAGCACCTGGTGTTTTTTTTAACCAATTTTACAAATTTACCAATTTAAGGGTAAAAACAGACTAAAAAAGACACAAGCATTAGTGAATGCGTGTGATTGTGTGTGTGTGTTTGAACTGGCACCTGTCATGAGGGGCTCAGGAAGCTTTTCAAACTCATTTCAGTCTGATTATTGTTCGTCTCCTTCCGTCTTCATCTTTCTGCATCTGTAATGAAGAGAAATGAGTCTTCGTCATTATCTGCTGATTTTATGGCAAGCCTTCTCTTCAGGAATAGGTCAGATTTGGGTCTTGGGTTGGTGGGCGATACACACGAGTGGCACAGTGGCGCTTTATGTGGGCAACCCAAGTTTGAGTTCAGTTCGGGTCATTTCCCAATCCCAACCTGCCCTCTCCCTGTTTCTGTCAACACAAAATCATACAAAATATTTATATTTAAATTAGTTCTGTCAAATCTAACATAAGAGTTTGTTTATAATACATGTGTGTGTGTGTATATATACATGCACATATATATACATTATATATATATATATATATATATATATATTATATATACAATTAATTGATTTGACAGCCCTGATTTAAATACGATATCTTAAGTTTAAAATTAGAATAATGTAATACAAATATTTAATCAAATAATTATTTAAATTATGTATTTAATATTTAAATACTAAAGACTATTTATTAAATTAATATTATATATTATAATGTTATATTATGCTCATATAATTTATATAATTCATATTAAATAATAATGATTAAATATTTAATATTAATTTTAATTTAATATAAAATTATTTAAATAGCCTACATTGTTTACTTTTTTTCTTTTTATTTCTTGTTTTATGGTTTTATTGCCACATGACAACAAAATATCTTCCTGCATGTTAGTTATACCACAATGACATTGATTTGATGAGCAGTTTTTTTTATGATCACAGGCCAGTTACACAGCCTTGACCTTGACTTTAAGCCCAACAAAAACAGAATCAGAAATTGAAAACATAAATATAAAAAGAAATGCATTTTTGAATACATTTTTGATTGAGACAATCAAAAACAAAAACTCATAAAACTCATTTAACCTCATTAGGCTACTAATCTCATTACGTCAGCTTTGTATGAGACTTTGAGTTTGAAACTGTTTGAAAAAATAAATAAAAAATCATATATATATACATTTTTGAATACATTTTTGATTGAGACCAAAAAAAAAAAAAAACATCATAAAACTGCTTCTATTGCTAACCGATTTCCTCTTGTGTTTCCATAATGTGGTTACCCAGCGCACCCTTTAATCAGGATGGCGGCCCCGAGGGGCCCCAGGTGCAGACGGGAGGAATCCAGACAGCTGAGTTTGCTCAGCGGATGCTAAATAGGGCAAGAGAGGCTCCGCCGGCCCCGGGTTCACAGGGCAAAGGCCTGAAGCTGCTATTTTTATATGCCAACAGCTCCTGTTACAGATGTGCGGGACTGGACGGGCTCGTGTCTGGCTGTGGGGGACCCCTGCGCGACCCCTGCGTGACCTCGAGGAGCCGAGAGTGCATGAGTTACAGCAGGGCACCGAGAAAAAAGTATGTGCAAACAGGCGATTCACATTCACACAGGCGTGCATCTCAACACACAGTCACACGTGGATGCGAGACTCAGAAACGCACATGTGAATGCTATACATGCATAATCAAAAGTGACAGTAAATGCTTTTATAATGTTACAAAAGATTTCTGAATGAATGCTGTTCTTTTGATCTTTCTATTCATCAAAGAATCCTGAAAAAAAAAATGTATTATGGTTTCCACAAAAAACAAACATTGATAGTAATCATAGCATATTACAGTGATTTGTGAAGGATCATGTGACACTGAAGACTGGAGTAATGATGCTGAAAATGCAGCTTTGATCACAGGAATAAATTACGTTGTAAAATATATTCACATGGAAAACAGCTGTTTTAAACTGTAATAATATTTCACAGTTTTACTGTATTTTACTGTATTTTTAATCAAATCAATGCAGCCTTGGTGAGCAGGAGACTTTTGAATGGTAGTGGATGTAAGAAATCCCCCGACCACACGAGTCTCGCCGCAGGAACATGCATCACATGAAAATAACATATAAAATAATGTATATTCATATGTCACCTGAATGCACGTACCAATGCGACATAACATCAAATCCGGTGCAGACGTGGCATTCAACTTCATCTCGGATGTTTCTCCTAAAATCCCTGAGAAGAGATAAAACAGACACACATGAGTCACTCCAGCTAAGATCATTTGATGAGAAACGTTGGAGTTCATCTTGAGATCTGAGCACAGATTGAGACGTTACTAAGATCTGGAGGATCTAGAGGAGACACATGTGAGATTACTGAGGTCCATCTCTCAGGAGAAACATCTGAGAAGAAGGTTCAGATGTTCAGGTTTGCACTTGCTCTCCATGTAAACTCATTACTCATCTCATTACGTCAGCTTTGTAGGAGACTTTTTTGAGTTTGAAACTGTTTGAAAAAATCGTATTCATTGGAAATCTTAATGCATATGCTTTTTCATTCATTCATAGTCACATATAAAACAATAATAATAACAATATTCATGTGTCCTTTTACGCATGTATTAAAAAAAAAAATCTATCCACTTATTTTTATAAAAATGTCAGGGTATTGCATAAAAATATGGCATTAGAAACAAATCAAATCAAAAAGAAAAATGAATTAAATAAATTATTATTATTTTTTTTCAAAATGTGTATTAAAAGAGTATGTGTATATATATATATATTTTTTTTTATTACAAATATTATACAAGTCTATCTACTTATTTTTATAAAAATATTGGGGGTATTGCATACAAATGCTGGATTAGAAACACATTAAATATAAATGTTAAAATTAATTAAATAAAAAAACTTTTTTTTTCAAAATGTGCATTAAAAACGTAACTTTTTTTTTTTTTTTTTGTAAGATTACATAAATTATTTTATCCAAAGTGAAATAATTCCATCCACTCAATTTTAATAAAATTTGGGGGTATTGCATAAATAAAATGCTGGATTACAAACAAATAAAATAAGTAATTTTGTTTTTAAATACAATTTTCATAATACATTTTTTATTGAAACTTTCACAACAGTTTTTTCTTGGCAAGTGCATAGGCTTTGATGGAAACACATTTACCAAAATGCACATCAAACAGGTCATGTGACTTTATATCTCATCATATGATGTGCCTTTATAATCCATTTCATCTCATTATGAGCATTTTCTTTACAAATATATCTCATTTTTAGCATCAGGGTGTATCCGGTGGCTTAAACATCAAGTGGGCTTCACTAAACAGCATTAGTAATACACCTAAATAATGAAGCTCACTGCACTGAACCTTGCGGAGCAGATGCAGAGGATTACGACACTCCAGATCTCCACGCAAGACAATGAGACAATGAAGGTTTTTTGAGTCGGACCGCAGACTTCAAAGGGCCGAGGAATGTGGAGCAATGATCAATCAATGAAAGCCGGATCGGGTTCCCGAACACATTCACACGGAGGAACAATAGCCAAAGGAATCCGGCTCGCTCTGATTTCCTCCCCGCTATCATTCAAGCAACTGTTTCCACGTCATTTGTTCATAATTTCCCCAAACGTTCACTTCACCGTGTTTGCGAGACAATGCCCAATAGAGGCTCTCGGCCAAAGCAGACCTGTGCACATTGTCCCACGAACAGCGCAGGATTCGTAGCCTGAATTGAACTGTTTTTCAAGCGTGCCAAACTAGCCTTGTTAACGCCAGAGTTTCCTTAGTTCCCTGTAACTGATACAATGTGAAAAAGCTATTTAGTGACAGGCCAGGAAAGACTTATGGTCCATCTCTCTGAGTCAGTCTGAAGGAGAACAGCTGCATCCTGTTATTAAAGCACAGCGTTAACCTTCGCCAACAGCACCTGACAACCCGACTCACTGTGTTCTCTGTTGCAGAGGCTTTACAGTGCCGTGTACTGTACCCGACGCCCGCCAAAGGCCTTAAAGGGACAGCTCACACTGAACTAACCTTGTTTACTCACCCTTGTGTTGTTCAAACTTAATGCAACTTAAAGGGGTGGTATAATGCCCTTTTCACAAGATGTAAAATAAGTCTCTGATGTCCCCAGAGTGTGTGTGTGTGAAGTTTTAGCTCAAAATACCCCACAGATATTGTTATATAGCATGTTAAAATTGTCACTTTTTGAGGATGAGAAAAAATGCACCGTTTTTGTGTCTGTCCCTTTAAATGCAAATGAGCTGCTGCTCCCGGCACAGGGGGCGGAGCTTCAACAGCTTGTGTCCTTTTACCTCACACAGACATGCACTGAAAATTTCAACAACGTTTAGCCTTTTATGTTCAAACCGGAGTCAGACAATGATGGAGAGACTCAAGAAGAAGAGACAACATGTAGAAGCAACAGGACATTTCTGAATGGTTAGTTGATGAAGTTATGAAGCTTATGTGTAGTTATATTCTAGTCATTGATTAGCATATTCTGTCTTGACAATCTATAAATCGTGTTCAGGGGGCGGGTTTATGTAAATTTTAGGGTTGGTGATGTCACTAACCCGGGAGGAATGTGGTGTAGTCTCTACCAGCCGTTTGTTGTAGTCCTTAAAAAGTGATTTCTTTAAAAGCGAATATCTCCCTTTGCTTTGAACTTTGAGCGTCGTAACTTTGCAGATGTTGTTTATGCTCAAACAGCAACATTACACACTAACTAAAGTTAGAAAAGTGAAATCATAATCAACCACCCCTTTAAATATAGCAAACTAAAGTTTATATTCATTGGAAATCTTAATGCATATGCTATGTTTTTCACAGAGAAATATCATGCAACAATAACAATGGCCTGGTGTTCCTCACAAATTTATATTCAAATTTTGTGAATCGTATAAAAAAAATTCTGAATGCTGGATAAAATAAATGGAAAAAGTAAAATTACAAATAAAATATATATTGTTTTATTTTTAAACAGTCAAATATCAAACAACAATAGCAATAAGCTGGTGTTCACTCATTTTTATTAAAATTTTGGGGTATTGCATTAAAAAAAAAAATGCTGGATGGATATAAAATAAAATATAAATATAAATCAAATAACAAATAAATAAAATGTTAAAAATGTGCTTTTTAAAAAGAATATTAAATAACTTTTATATAACATAAATAAATGTTATCCATAGTCAAATATCAAACAATAATAACAATAGCCTGGTGTCCATCCACTCATATTTATTTAATTTTTGTGGTATTGCATGAAAAAATGCTGGATGAAAAAAATTAAATAAATCAAATCAAATATATAGTTTTTTTTTTTAAATAAAATGTTATATAAATTTATGTAGTATTTAATGTGAAATTACATTCATTATCTTTTTTGAACATTCAAATATCAAATATTAATAACTATAGCCTGCTGTCCATCCACTAATTTTTATTCATATTGTGGGGTTAATCATGGGATTAAACAAATACAATTTAATTTTGTTTTTTTTTAAGTGCATTAATTTTTTTTTTTTTAAATGTTTTTAATTCAGTAAATGTGAATACAGATACATTTACGAAATAATGAACTAAATGCACATGAAACAGGTCATTTGATTTACCTCAACAAATAACGTGACTGAATAATTTACTTAAACCATGAATTAAATTCACAACTTCTAGGGGTTTTTTTTGTGTGTGTGTTGTTGCCCTAATTATGTTTTAATGACAATACATTATTTAGTTTTCTTATACGAGTGAGGCTAATGCAAGAAATATCTAGCACGGATTTTCCGATCATTACTACATCCATCCACGATCAAATGTTTTGTGGTTTAGCATCTAAACAACAGTGGCCAAGCATCTGCGATATGATCTGTGATTCAGAGAGACTTCACATGATCTAAACGACTCATTAGCTCAGTCTCTGTCACCTCGTACCGCCTCGCCTGATAGAAACGCTTCTGTTGCTATGTTAATATTAGAGCGGCGTGAACATACTCAACTCTTTCTAATTAGTTACTGTGACTTTTCCATCTGATCTGCAGTCTATGCACACATTAGCCAAGAATGCTGAAGGTTTTAACATCCCGAGAAGAGTTAAAAAGCAGTCTACTATAACTCTTATGAGTATTTACACAAATACAAAATATAGCAATTATGGTAATTCGGGGGAAAATGCTAAATAAGGTTAAAAAATATTATTTTACTTATGTTTTAATGATTTTTTTTTTTTACTATCATTACTATTTTTTACTATTATTTTTTACTATTTATTTACAGTCATATTTTATATATTATTATATACAATGTTGGGTGTAATGCATAAGTAATTAATGTCTGTAATTTAATAAATTTTCCCTTGAAAAAGTAAAGTAAGGGATTACTCCTAATTTTTCTGTAATTTAATTGCAGTTACTTCTGATGTAATTGCATTAAATACTGTATAGACTACACAAGAATTCTAGTCGAGAAACAATAGTGGATTAAACATCCACAAAATGTATCGTCTAATGTTAAAATGTTATAACGTTTTTAATGTAACCTTCTCCCTTTAAATACTTTGGATAATTCATGCAATTTTATATTATTTATTTGAAAGAATGAAAAGAACCGTTTCATGTCTATCCTTGTATTGTTGAAATGGGATTTAGAAAGTAATTAGTAATAAGTAATGCAATTAGTACAGTAATCTAATTACACTGTTGAAGATGTAATTAGTTGCTAGAAATTAATTACTTTAGTAATTACCCAACACTGATTATATAATAGATGTTGTATATTAATTTCTAATTGCGTTTAAGATACTTTTTTTCATAGCAAATCCAGATTATACTTACAGCTGTGGAACATTGCATCTAAAAGTCCTTTACATTTATGCACACTTTCTTCCAAAGCGACTGCATCAAAGATGTAGTCAATCATTTTATCCCTTAAAACTCATCTTTGATCATCAAAATGACATATTTAAATGTTTTTTTCCGTGAATAAAAATGTCTTCGTGCCTTAAAATAGCTTGAATGTAACTCGACACCCTTGCCTCATTTAGTATGCGCGGTTCTATGAATATGCAAATGAGCCCCGCCTCCACTCACTCACTCAGCTCAGAGATCCACTGGTTGACGATCACACGTTGATCTGATTGGTTACAGGGTAGTTTGTGACGTCAGAAACACCAGCGATTTCAAAGCGTGTTTTTGAGACTGTCTTTGGTTCACTGCAGTTTTAAGGAGAAAATACTCTCATGAATTTACACATGGTTTGTCTTAAAGCATATTAAAAACACCACATAGACATATAAACAACATTAAAAGCTTGATTTTCACTAAAGAGGGCAATTCATTATTGTAGGTTTGAACAGCTGTCTATCATGACCTTACACCCTGTTTTTATAGCATCAGAAACTAACTAAAACCAAACCTACTGGGGATGAGAACTACCAAGAATTACATACACCATCTTTAAAAACAAAAATATATATTTGAGGTGTAATTGGATTTTTTTTGTTTGACTCGTGTCCCATTGGATTACATGGAGAGGGCGGGGTTTATGACCTGTACTGCAGCCAGCCACCAGGGGGCGATCGAAACGCTTTGGCTTCACTTTTCAGGATGTGTGCGGCACACTTGGTCAATACATGGGAAAACATTACTTATTTTAAAAAGTAACTTAGTTGTAAATTTAGTTACTTTAGTAGTTACTTGAAAAAAGTAATCTGATTACATAACTTGCGTTACTTGTAATGCGTTACCAACACTGTCAATGAGTCAACTATATTCATAATATACAAGATGGTAGTTTATGGAAGTAAAATAAAGGCAAATGTTTTACGCACAATGTTTTTGCTCTAACTGTTGCTGGTCTTCGTCAACAACACGCGCTTTTGCACCCCCTGCTGGTGAGGTGGACTAACAGCAGATGGAGAGTATGCTCGGCAATCCACTGCTTTTCCTGCAGTTCCTGGATGTCAACATTGAATTTACTGTCGAATTTGAACCACTGAATTTGCTAAGCGAAATAAAATGGACCGAAAATTGCCTGTTGAATATTATAGGTTGTATTTTTAAACAGTTTGAATATTTTGGAAGTGAAATATGAAAGGTGAATATGGATTATGTAATTTTGAATAATGAAAATGTGTTTGAAATATTTTCAAGTGAAATATTCACAGCTTAAATAACCCTAACCATGTTGAATTTCAGCCCATAAAAATGCAAGCCCTAAAAATACAATGCAATAAAATGGCAAACAGGCTTTTTTTGTTTCAAAAACATTTGGCATTATTTTACTCCCATAGTAGTTTTCTTCAGGACTAACTCACTAATATACAGTGAGGAAAATAAGTATTTGAACACCCTGCTATTTTGCAAGTTCTCCCACTTGGAAATCATGGAGGGGTCTGAAATTGTCATCGTAGGTGCATGTCCACTGTGAGAGACATAATCTAAAAAAAAAAAATCCAGAAATCACAATATATGATTTTTTAACTATTTATTTGTATGATACAGCTGCAAATAAGTATTTGAACACCTGTCTATCAGCTAGAATTCTGACCCTCAAAGACCTGTTAGTCTGCCTTTAAAATGTCCACCTCCACTCCATTTATTATCCTAAATTAGATGCACCTGTTTGAGGTCGTTAGCTGCATAAAGACACCTGTCCACCCCATACAATCAGTAAGAATCCAACTACTAACATGGCCAAGACCAAAGAGCTGTCCAAAGACACTAGAGACAAAATTGTACACCTCCACAAGGCTGGAAAGGGCTACGGGTAAATTGCCAAGCAGCTTGGTGAAAAAAGGTCCACTGTTGGAGCAATCATTAGAAAATGGAAGAAGCTAAACATGACTGTCAATCTCCCTCGGACTGGGGCTCCATGCAAGATCTCACCTCGTGGGGTCTCAATGATCCTAAGAAAGGTGAGAAATCAGCCCAGAACTACATGGGAGGAGCTGGTCAATGACCTGAAAAGAGCTGGGACCACCGTTTCCAAGGTTACTGTTGGTAATACACTAAGACGTCATGGTTTGAAATCATGCATGGCACGGAAGGTTCCCCTGCTTAAACCAGCACATGTTAAGGCCCGTCTTAAGTTTGCCAATGACCATTTGGATGATCCAGAGGAGTCATGGGAGAAAGTCATGTGGTCAGATGAGACCAAAATAGAACTTTTTGGTCATAATTCCACTAAACGTGTTTGGAGGAAGAAGAATGATGAGTACCATCCCAAGAACACCATCCCTACTGTGAAGCATGGGGGTGGTAGCATCATACTTTGGGGGTGTTTTTCTGCACATGGGACAGGGCGACTGCACTGTATTAAGGAGAGGATGACCGGGGCCATGTATTGCAAGATTTTGGGGAACAACCTCCTTCCCTCAGTTAGAGCATTGAAGATGGGTCGAGGCTGGGTCTTCCAACATGACAATGACCCGAAGCACACAGCCAGGATAACCAAGGAGTGGCTCTGTAAGAAGCATATCAAGGTTCTGGCGTGGCCTAGCCAGTCTCCAGACCTAAACCCAATAGAGAATCTTTGGAGGGAGCTCAAACTCCGTGTTTCTCAGCGACAGCCCAGAAACCTGACTGATCTAGAGAAGATCTGTGTGGAGGAGTGGGCCAAAATCCCTCCTGCAGTGTGTGCAAACCTGGTGAAAAACTACAGGAAACGTTTGACCTCTGTAATTGCAAACAAAGGCTACTGTACCAAATATTAACATTGATTTTCTCAGGTGTTCAAATACTTATTTGCAGCTGTATCATACAAATAAATAGTTAAAAAATCATACATTGTGATTTCTGGATTTTTTTTTTTAGATTATGTCTCTCACAGTGGACATGCACCTACGATGACAATTTCAGACCCCTCCATGATTTCTAAGTGGGAGAACTTGCAAAATAGCAGGGTGTTCAAATACTTATTTTCCTCACTGTATTTCCAGCAGGGAATACATTGTTTCATACAAAACATAGTTACATTGATCCAATGATGTGTTCACCACGGTTTGTACTACAAACTCTACAGCTGATCTGTGGATGTTATGAACTTTGACTAATTCTGTGGAGCCGTTTAAACAGTCCCATCAGAAAACAACCCATTTCTCCTCACAGAAGTTTCCCTCGTATATATCCGAACGCATCACGCCGCGAGAGATCCCATGCCATGCCGTGTGGCCATCTGTGCGGTGGAAATATAAGCAGACATGTTCGTGGGAGAGCGACTCTGAGAGGTTTGTGTGCTGCGCTCCTACAGGAGGTGGCATGGAAATTCGTGTGCATTGGGTACAGTTATACAATATGGTTCATAATTCATTTTTACACGGCAATATGGATGGTGTTTTATGCCAAAGCCAAAGCAGGGGAGCAGCAGTGACTGGTACAAAGACAATCCTGGGCCTGTTGTGTAAGACTAGCATTGCGAATTTTACTCCTTTTGCTCTAAGATTAATGATTAAGGATGATTATGATTAAGATATAGTTCTAAAAATCATTCTAAATCCACACCATAACCATAACAATAACGGCACAGAGAATTGAAATCGTTGGCTGATGAATATAAAAACACTGACAGCCAATCAGAATCCACCAACTTTAAAGAGCTCGAGCGTTTAAAGTGGCAGACGACAAAACTGCAGCGAGCTTATAATAAACAGAGCGATATTGTCCGCTGGTGTGAACGCTAATATAGTTATCTTCATAGTTTTCGTTCTTGGTGTGAACGAGGCAAGTCAAGTGCTTTAAGGAAAATCTGCATTTTTATATCCATATAGTCAAATATAAATCCATAACAACAATAGCCTGGTGTTTATCCACTCGTTTTTGTAATTTTAGGGTGGAAACATGGCTGGATGAAATATATATATTAAAATCTGAAAATAACTATTTCCATGTAATTGACTGTACATCCGAGATTTGCACTTCTCAAGGCAAATTTGAGTGAATAGAAAGTTTATAATGTAAAGACTCCAGGATTCATTCACGAGCGGCATATGCGCATGCGTATTGTGAGGTTAAACAACAAGTTTGCACTTAATTTTACTCTAAAATACTAGGATTTAAAACAGGAAGGAGTGTTTAGCTAAATACTTTGCTTTTTTGTATTTTGGGTTACACTTTATTTTAAGGTGTCATTGTTACAGTGTAATTATATATGTAAGTACTGTGTAATATTAATCAACGTACTCACTATAGGGTTAGGGTTTGGTTGAGGGTTAATTGCATGTAATTATGCATAATTTACTATTATTACTATGGTAAGTACATGTAACATATGTAACAAGGACACTGTAAAATAAAGTGTTACCGTATTTTGTGAATCAAATCATCAAATTGATTCATTTGCATGGATCATGTGAACAAACTGATTCACTAAAATGTTTTACCACTGACTTGAAATTAAAAATCCATTTGTTTTTGCACAGTATTTGTCTTAAAATGTGTCTTGCAATGCTTATAAAGAATTCAGGCTTGATCATTCGATTTCAGACTTACAGAAATCAGACTTTCCAGTGCAACATTATTATTTTTTTTAGAAAAGGTTCATCACGTCCACATATTATTAACATCAGTACTTTCACAATATAAGCTATGGTTTTTATCATCAAACAGAGGCTTGATCCCAAAGCGACTTATATTGTGCAATTAACATCAAGCACACAAAATATGTGCTAAAATACATGTCTATAGTGTTTGCAAATATTTAATTTTAAATACATTAATTCTGAATGTATAATAAAATCAAAAATATTTGACTTATCCGTGTTTTTTTGGTAACATTATAATAAAGATTCATTTGTTAACACGAACTAACAATGAACAATACTTCAACAGCATTTATTAACCTTAGTAAATGTTAATTTCTAGATTTTTAAAATCAAAAGTTAATGCACTGTGAACTAACAATGAACAATTTTATTTTTTATCAACGAAGGCTGTACAAATAGTTGACTATGTTAACTAATGCATTAACTAATGTTAACAAATGGGACTTATTGTAAAGTGTTACAGTGTTTTTTCTCACTCTAAACAATTAAATTTTGACCTGGTGCAACAAATATTCAGGTGAATATGGTAGATGTTCCCCAACATTGCTATAACTAGCCGAACTAGGTGGGATTTGAGCTGGTAAAGGTGGTGAGAGAGGTCGCAGTGGTGCTGTAGATCTCTCCAATGCTGGGAAAATAAGTTTCTGGCTCGGATCCACGGACACGGCCGAAGGATGCCGTGAAGGAGCTTATTTACTTGCGGTCTGTTGGCAACAATTAAGTGGCTAAATAAGAAGGAATTCTGTTATTTCTTCTTCATCTTTGGACTTCATTGCCATTCTTCTTCTATTCAAAATCACCCATTTCAGAACAACTCAGAAATTTAGTTACGGATCAAGTGACTTATACTCGACTACACTGTTAAAAAAAAGAAAAGAACTAAAATAGTTAAGTTTAAAGTTAAAAATTTCATGTTTAATTTAATGTGTTACTTGCCATTTCTTTGTAATTTATATTTCTGAGTGAAAATTGTATCTGACACCAAGTAAATCCAACACCAATTTTTTTTTTCAGTGTGGTAAAAGCCTGAATTCTTTCAGCTGGAAGCATTGCACTGCAAAAAATGCTTTTCTTACTTTGTATTTTTGTCTGGTTTCCAGTCCAAATATCTAAAAATTCTTAAATCAAGATGCATTTACTAGATAAGTAAAATTAGATAAGATATTAAATTAAGTGAGTTTTTGCATAAAACAAGCAAAATTATCTGTCCATGGGGTAAGAAAACTAATCTTAATTCAAACAGAAACCAGATTATTTTTCTTACCCCATGGACAGATCATTTTTTGCAGTGTGCAATTTGAAGACAAATTTAATGCAAAGACAAATGGATTTTTTCTCTCCCATTTGTTGGAAGCGTTTTGCAGTCAGTGGTAAAACATTCAGATCGAGCTCAACCAGGCACGTCTCTCCACTCAGGAGGAAGAAAAGACATTATAAAAAACGAACACGCCACTGAAAGACACCCGTGGCTTTGTCGTGACTTGTGGGCAGGAAAGTTGAGGACTCGAACGACATGTGGCTCGTGCTCAATTGAGACTGAGGCTGTGTTCACACTTGTAGTTCGGTTCTCAAAAAAGAAAATGATTTATAATGACATTTAATCCTGGTTTACTTTAGCATTAACACCAAACCTAAAGACACAAAACAAAAAAGCAACATATTTTGCGACTGAACTCATGCAATACAATGCAACGAGCTGGTTGTATGTGCGTAGCCTATATATGAAGGTATTTTGCCCAGCTGAGAACTCGTGAAGAGCTTATAAAATGTCAAAACAGCGGCAGGAATCCCTCCGTCACACACACATGACGATCTAATGCAGGGAGACGCGTTTCTGACGCCTGTACCGAACTTTGTTGGGCAACGTAGCTCCTATGAAGAGAAAAAACAGGTATGCTTTTGCATTCTGTCCTTTTAAGGGTCACATCTTTTGGTTCGTTTAAATAACTTCGGTTCATATTTCAGGGTGTGTTCACACTTGGCATGTTTGGCTGGATTAAAATGAAGCCTGGTGCGATTGCTCTGTTAGTACGGTTCATCTGAATAAGTGTGAACGCTGCCATCCGAACCAAACAAGCGGACCGAGGCGCTCAAAAGACGGGTCTCACTCCGCTTCCAAATGAACCTGGTGCGGTTCCAATACAATATGAACACAACACGGACCAAAGACATGCAAACAAACCAAAAATGGTTTGTGTTCATGATGACTGATCATTATCTTGTCTGTTTTGTGCGTTACATTTTTTATTTTATTTCACAATCTTTTTATTAGAGATTGTGAAGCACCTTTGGCAACAGCTGTTATGCTATATAAATAAACAAATGAAATAAACAACTGAAATTAAATTAAAAACAGGATGTGATGTCACAAGATGCGACCCTAAAAAGGACAGAATGCTCAAGCACACCTGGTTTTTCTCTTCATAGTCGTGAGTTTGCCGTGACTTATCACAAGCTGTGTTTCCATTACCCTTTAAATTGCGCAAATTAAAATATACGCCCAATGGAAACACATCAATTTCGCAAAAAAAAGTTTTTTTTTTTTTGGCCAAATCGAAAAAGTAATATTTCGCAAATCTGATCTTTACAGATCACCTGACGTACGTAAAAGTCGATCATTCTTTAAAGATGTGGTGTGTTTGGACAGAAGACGAGACCGAGTTCTTTATTAAACTCATAAAAGACAAAATAATTATGTGAATACTGGATTCTAAACCACAAAGAAATGACAATTTATCAAGAGCTTGAAGCAGAGATGAGGGAGAAACACCCGGAAATACCTCATATGAGCCGCTCACTAGTATAAGGGGTTTTCCTCGCCATTAATGCTTGGATACACGCCTACGTCTCCTTCCATTAACAATAATGGCTAGTGTAATGGCTTAGAAAATATTGCAAAAGGCATCAGAAGCGTGTCTCCTCGTGGCAGATCTGTGTGTTAGTGTGTGTGACGGAGGGATTCCTGACGCTGTTTTGACTCCTTTCCACATTTTATAAGCTCTTCACGAGTTCTCAGCTGGTCAGAATACCATCATATGTAGCTACACACACACAACGAGCGCATTTAGCCCAGAACACAGCATTGTTTTGGATGTTTGGTAAGATCAGTCGCAAAATATACGCAATAAAATGATAAAATGTCAGACAATGATGGAGAGACTCAAGAAGAAGCGACAACATGTAGAAGCAACAGGACATTTCTGAATGGTTAGTTGATGAAGTTATGAAGCTGATGTGTAGTTATCTTCTAGTCATTGATTAGCATATTCTGTCATGATAATCTATAAAGCGTGTTCAGGGGGCGGGGTTTATGTAAATTCTAGGGTTGGTGATGTCACTAACCCGGGAGAAATGTGGTGTAGTCTTTACCAGCCGTTTGTTGTAGTCCTTAAAAAACGATTTCTTTAAGAGCAAATATCTCCCTTTGCTTTGAACTTTGAGCGTCGTAACTTTGCAGATGTTGTTTATGCTCAAACAGCAACATTACACACTAACTAAAGTCAGAAAAGTGAAATCATAATCAACCACCCCTTTAAATACGTCCACAGCGGCTGCGCTGGAAGAGGTTTTACTCTGTCGGACTCAACAAGTTCTCCGTTTACTCACACATTTAGTGATGCTGTTAAAAGCCCTATTCACACGGGACTAGTTTTCATGGAGGACGTTAGAGAAGTTCATGTTTCACAGGCATACTTTCCGATTTGAATCCTGTCCAAATCCATGTCCGTGTTTTCCTAAAGCCGCATTTGGAAGGTAATAGAGATGCGCTATAGTTAAAATGGTTTTCTGTCTTGTATTTCATCTCAAAATGATGGAAGTCATTTGAAATAAGAGGAAATAAGTGAATACAGCCTCTTATTTACACGAGGTAAACATAAAGCTGCTTGGTGTATAATTTTACTGAATATTACTGGCATAATTACGGCCCATTTCAAATGTTTACGTGCTTTTCTTCTCTTTCTCCTTTGAGTCGGTGATATGAAATAATACTGTTCTTCCAGCATTTCAGTAATAAAAAGTCTAGGCTAGATCTTTAAAATGCATCCAAAGCGCAGTGGTCAAAAAGGATTTAAACAGTGAATCTCTTCTTCTCAGAGATGTGGATTCAGACAGAGATTAAATCACAGCATGTGATTGGTGTTTGTCAAAAACAGTAGGTCATTCGGCCGGGGATTTTTACACAGGTGTTGTTGGGAGAAAAACACTGACTTTCTGGATTCAGGCAATAAAATCAGCAACTAGCCCCTGCAAATGTTGAATATATACTATACGACCAGAATAGTAACAATAACCGTCCGAATAGGGCTTTATTTTTATTTTTTTCACACTTCTCCTCGTGTGTTTTTTGACACAAATCTTCCAAAACGCGATATACAATCTGTTTATTCATTTTATTTTTTCGTTGGATAACATCTGTATACTCTAAAAAAATGGGTTGTTTTAACCCAATTTTGAGTGAAATATGGACAAACACAAATGCTGGGTTAAAAATGTAATTTAAGCATTTAACGGCTGAGTTTGTCCATATTTGACCCAAAGTTGAGTTGAAACAACCCAGCATTTTTTTAGAGTGTATGGAAATGAAATGAAAGCATGCGGAAGATTGGTGAGCAAACAGGTTCTCACACGACAGCATCAAACTTCTGTCACGCTTCTGGCACGTTGACCCCAGGGGATCTTCGGAAAAACTTTCAATTGTTTTACTCAAAGTCAGTGAAAACCATATAAAGTTCAGGAGGTATTTCTTAGCAATGGCTGATTAAATGTATTTTAGTCCAGTGCCTGTATATAAGATTAGTATTGACTGTCATATGTGGATCAACTGACTTTGTTGTGTATTTTCAACAGTGTAAATATGAAAAATAACTTTTATATTGATTCAATGGATTAATTGCATTAAAAAAAAAAAAAAAAAAAGTGTAATGAATTTATTGCATTTTGGGGGAAAAAATAATCCGTTTTTATAATAAATTGGATTTGAATTTTTTATGTTATTATAACCTAAAGATGCTATGTGAAAGTTTTACACAGAAAATAGTGGTTGCCACTTTCTTGGTAAAGAAAACACATTTTTACTCAAATTAATCAAAGTGGATTTATCGCGTCTTCAAATAGAGCCAGATTGCAGAAACTGCGAAGACTGGCCATTTTAATGCTCACTTACGTGAGTTTATTATAAACAACCAATTCTATAAACTCGTGTCACTTTCAATAGGGTTTTAAAGCTGAATTAAAGTTTTACATCAATAAGTAAATCATTAAAAGACACGCACGACCTTCTGTAACACACACTCTCATCTCTGTGATGATCTGCGCTCGTGCCGATGTCGTAATTATCGTTGAGATGATAACGTGATGT
The DNA here is from genome assembly GCF_963993115.1 of Abramis brama. Lineage (NCBI taxonomy): Eukaryota > Metazoa > Chordata > Actinopteri > Cypriniformes > Leuciscidae > Abramis > Abramis brama. The sequence goes on from NC_139982.1 coordinate 30,943,167, forward strand.
TATGTATTTCTATCGATGCCTAAATTAATCCGCAGTGGTCAGGTGGTGCGACAAGAGCTCTCAGAAAATTCAAGATGTCATTGCAAGCTCTACCAGGACGTGAACGCTTTCTACTATTTAATTACGTGAACGCACTATAAACACAGATGACAGACGTCAGGTGATGAGAATTGTAACTCAAACATTGTTTAGAAAACTAGTCCCGTCCGAATAGTGATGATTTAACTCTATTACAGTGAATTTTGACGTGCTTTGTGATTATTGTGATCTTGGGCCGGGTTCAGCAGTGTCAGGGCCGGACTCTAGAGGGCGCCACTGTCAGGTGCAAAAGAATGAGCCGGGTTTCCCTTCAAAGCCCATTATATTCATCTCATGCTCCGAAAAACTGTAATATATATTAATTAATAAATAAAATAATCAATGCATTTCAGTGTAACACCTATTGATGTTTAGAGGAGAGACCATCCAATAAAGTGACTACATGTGGGCTAGTTGTTAAATGCGCAGGCATTTATTTTATTTTATAAATTAAAGATTTTATTATTATTATTCACAGAAAAGAAAATAATATCCGTACTGACCTGTGCAGCGCTGCATCTCGATTAGTCCATTTCAAACTCTGCCTATGGAAAAACACATAAAAAAATGTATAATTATAATTTAGCAAAAAGACTTAAATTAATTTGTTTGCTTAAAAAAAGTACAGTTTATACATATAATATTTCAGTTACTGCTGTATTCGTGGTATTTCACTTTACTTTATCCATGTGAGATGCATTTTAAAGCACAACATCTATTTTTTAATAATTAAATCACGCTGCTCGTACATTTTATATTTGTTTAATGAACCATAGCCATCAATATGCTTAATTGATCACTGCAGCAGAGATTTATTTAGTGAATTATTGATCAAAGATCAACAAAAGGTGAAGTAATTAGTGATTATTAAATTTGCTGATCATGAAAAAAAATAGATCATGCTTCAAATCGATGTGAATCAAGAGATAAAATGCGAATATGTCATTCAAAGAGACGTCCTGCGAATTTTCAATCGAGCAATTCTGCAAATAAAACCGGCATAACGTTAGTTGGAAAAATGCCAAACGATTTCTGATGTGTTTCTCATTAAAGCACATGCTCTGAGTTTATGAACAACTAAACATGAGCTTGTACAAATATAAATATATAAGTTGCCATAACATAAAACAAGAAATACAGTATAATCGTATTGTATAATCCAATGAATTCACATGCACACTTTTAATATGAATGATGATTTCCCAAAAAAATATGATTTTATATATTTTATATAACAAGTTATGCATGTTTTTTTTAATTTTTTGACATGCTTTATTATGCCCAAATGCACAGAGTGTTTTAAAAAGGGAACGTATTTTACATAAGTATTTTTAAACATAAATTCAAATATTATTGTGACCTTTAAAGCCAATGCTACTTATTTTATATACTTTTTCATGACTCTAATCTACAGTTTTGCATATGAGCTTGATAAACATGTAAATGATGGGTCTGTATTAGTGTATATTAATATTAAGTTATGCACATGCACACTCTTGTACTCTTTCTTTTGTCTCACTTTTCCTCAAAACATTTGGTGCATATTGCAAAAACACGGAAATATGCGTAAATCTATTTTGCCGATGACAATCGTGCAATAAACTTTATAAAAAGCAATAAATCTGTCAGCAAACACAAATGATTCTGATGTTTATGGGGAAAGTTCGGACTTTGGAGAAGAGAAACAAATTATGATGCAATATAATTCATTGCAGCTAATGTGATGAATGCATATTTAAAATAGCGTATTATATATATTTGCAGTATATTTAAAGTTACACTGTTAATGTCCCAAACACATTACGTGCAAAACAGCAGAAACAAAGACAACTACGAATGTAATAGGATTAAAAATACTTAAACGGATTACACCAAAAATAAACTGAGATAGAATAAATGTGCAGTGTATCATAAAAACCGTGAAATATTAAATTCTGGTTATTTTGGGACTAAACTGACTTCAATACACCATCTAATAGACAATAATACACTCCTACACTTAAAGGTTTATGTATGTTACAATATCTGCAATTCTGATCTTTGTTCGTTTGCAAGTTTAGTTGGAGATAAACATATTGAATATTTTTTAAATTATAATTTTTAAACAGGCGAGTACACACATGCGCAAGGACACACATCTATTTTAGCATAAAATTATACATTTTATATAGAGCTAATTATAATTCAAATAGACGAACTCTAAACCTTAAACGAAACTTTTGCATTTTTAGATGTAAAAAAACCAAAACATAATTTATTTAATCTATGGATCTCTTTTATCCAAATGAAAAAGTAAGTAAAAGTGTGTGTAAACACTGATGTAAGCTAGTATTTCTGTGTTCAACAATGTGCACAAAATAAATGCAAACAGATTTAAAAAGTGTTAAAATTATAAAAATTAAATAATCACAACTGCGTAAAAAGGCGTGTTTGTGTACGTGTGTGTTTTTAGTAAATAAACTTAATAGAAAACGAGTGTCTTAAAATGTAGTCTGTTTAACCTCGTCAGTCATTTTTTTATCCATATTGACTAGAAGTATCGATAGAGCTCGTTTCACACACTGCATCAAAATGGTGGACTTGAACTTCACACACACACACACACACACACACACACACACACACACACACACTGAAACCCAAACTACTGAGGAATGAGACCCCCTCATTGCAGACACCATGTGTGTGTGTGTGTGTGTGTGTGTGTGTGTGTGTGTGTGTGTGTGGGTGGGTGTATGTGTGTGTGCCCATGAGGGAGGCCAATCGAGTTTGAATATTTAGAAATATCCCAAAATTAAATTTAAAGTTGTGTGCTAAATTATTTCCATAATAAATATGTATTTTTGAAGCACTTCTGTCTGTGTGCGCCTGAGGGTGAGCAATCCAGATGCAAATGTTTAGAACTTTCCCAAAATTCCATTTAAAGTTGATATGCTAAGTTTTTACTCTAATAAATATGTATTTTTGAAGTACTTCTAACCGTGTGTGTGTGTGTGTGTGTGTGTGCTCTTGGTCCCTGTTTTGGCAGTTCTCAAGTCGCAAAGTCAGCAAATTCAACGACAGGTAAAGTCATACACACACACACACACACACACACAATCCGGGAATCCAATTGAATAATTCCACACCCACAACGAAAGTTATATCAGGAGTATTTGTCTGGAAGGCATAAATCTACACCACATGCATCACAACAAAACATCACATTTCTTGTCCTAAAAACTGTCTGATAATTATTAAAAAATAAACAAAACAAGCCTTTACAGAAAATACAGTCCGGAATTATTACAATATTAAATAAATATGGGTCACGATCCCTAATTTATTGTCAACTTATTTAAGGAATATATTCATAAAATTAACTGTCTTATAAATGATTTAATTTAATTAATAAAAACCCTTATGCATATGTATGTATGAATTATATTTAAGATTTAGGGATGTCATATTGTCTTTAAAACGTAAAAATTATAAAAGAAAAAAAAAAATCTCCTGAGCAACGCTAGCTATGAAATGAATCATAAATGTGTTATAGCATAACAATCAGGATTATTATATCATAATATTGTTGATTTTTAAATGCATTATGAAAATAAAAATTACCTTAATAGAGCGAGTTTAAAGTTTAAATATTTGTGGTTAAAAAAGCACCAAAAAACAAATCACTGTATATAATGGCAATTAAAAATAAACATATAAAAAATATTGCATGCACTAAATAAAATCACAGTTGATCAAAGGCCCACCGCTGTAATTCAACAGAGGCCAGATACAAAGAGTGAAGCCAGGCCTCTTCTACCGATTATAATTTAGAAGAAAAAACTCAACATTTTGACCCAAATATAAATATCAAATACCTCTTTTGCGGCGATGTATTTAATAAAACAAGAAAAGTTTAGCAAACACAGTAAAGCATCATCTCAACATGGTTGAAAAGTATCAGCATTCGTATACTTGTAAATTGCAATGCATCCGAATGAGGTCAAATGTAATTTGTAAAGATTTACTGCGTTTACATGCGTTTCGGAATAATACTGCGTGATGCTTAATAAATCTGCAAATGCACAAACATTTGTGTCATCAGCATCAGACCCGAATCCGTGCGTTTTAATCCTTCAGAAATGCATGTTTTAGCAATCTGTGCATCGGAGAAGAAAGAAAAAAAGCATGCACACACACACACACACACACACACACTGCTGTGACTTACACACATCTGCGAGGACGTCAGCGTCCGGAGGCAGTGCTTTCCTCAGGCCTCTTTTTCTTCGGATGTTTTTCTGCAGGGAGAAAAGGGCTGCTATTCCTCGAGCCGTCCCGTTCCGCTTTCCCCGTCTGGAATTCCCGTGTTCCCCTCGACAGGCTCTGGCTGGGATCGTCTGGGCCTCTGGAACAATAGGAGGCCTCCGGGGCGTCTGGGAGGCGTGTGTGAACCCCGTCTGCGGACCGGAGCGCGTCTCGCTGAATGCTGCGTGTTAGCAAACACACAATTAGCGTGTCTGTCGCATGCAAATGGTCCACATGCGATCGGCTCTCGGAGGCCCGAGGAGTGTTGAATAAACGCCCCCCCCACCTCCTCTTTCACGATCCTCTTTTTCTGCGTCTTCCCCTCCCCTTCGCGACCATCCTTCACTTTTTTCTGCCATAGTTGCATGGCGTTTTCCTTACACTCCCAACGTGAAGATCACCGATTTTTTAAGAGCAACTGGCACCTGTCCCATATCGGAAAACCAGAATTCCTCGGAACGGATCGGGAACGGATCAGGTCAGTGAGGTTTTCGGCGCCCCGAAGGGCCTGGCGCGGGCTTCGGGTCGAGGCGGATTCGCCCGCTCGCTGAAATCGGAAAAAGAAACGTGTCAAAATGCGACTCTGTGAAGCAAACCTTGCTAAAAATCTTCAATCAGGTGCATGGAAAAGCTCAGGAACGTGTTGGAAAAGCGGGAGCGTTTTAGCAGGTTTGTGGAGGAGCCTCTGTCGCGCTTTAGTCAGGAGGCCCTCGTGGCAAAAAAAAAGGTTTCTTTTCTTTTTTTTCCCCTCTTGCACGCTCTAAAATCTCCTTTCCAGTGGGTCTCCACCTTGCGTGCGGCACGAAGACAGCGGAGCTCGAGGAACCCGTACGGGAAGCCAAAGAACGGGGGAGAGGGAAAGAGATATGAAACTGGAGACGTAGAGGGGTGAAACTCCTCATCAGACGTCCCACATGGCCTTGCACTTCAGAGAGAGAGAGAGAGAGAGAGAGAGAGAGAGAGAGAGAGAGAGACAAATAAAGAGAGAGAGAAGTGGGAGGGCGGAAAAGCAGCAAGTCCAGAGCAGGAGAAAGACGGAGAGAGGGAGAGAGAGAGAGAGAGAGAGAGAGAGGGAGTGTGACATAGATACTCCTCCCCCAGCGCGCAGACTCAGTGTGTTTTCCCACACACACACACACACACACACACACACATACACACACGGATAATCCCAGCAGAAAGAATGAAAGAAAGAGTAGAAATGCAGCAGAAGAACACTGTAAAACTGTCTGAAACTTCTGAACTCCACACCGTTTCTGAACATAAAAACCAGCTGGCTCATTTTGTAGCTCATCTTTCCCACAAACACTCATTCGGTTGCTTTAAAGGTTTGCACTTTAACATGAAAATCAAGCGTCGTACACTAAGTGTAGATCTCTGAATAATCTTCTAAAACGCATGCGTGTCCGAACGCAGTCACCCATTTTGAATTCTGGACGCTGCACAGTTTTTATATTGAATAACAGCGTAAACTTTGGTGTATTCCTCAAATAAAGCTTCATATGACTTCAGACGACTTGGGATATAGTGCACGAGTCATATGGACGATGGTTTGGAAGCACATGGTGAGTAAATAATGAAAGATTTTAGATTTTTGTGTGAACTATTCCTTTAACCAGCCAGTCTTTTCGACTTTGAGGATAATAAACTCTCAAAAAACAATGGAGATTGTCATTTCCACCGCATCTCAAACGGCCATTCATTCTGTGGTGGAAATTACATTTAAGAAAATTATGGATTTATTATCTTAATTGCATAACTAGCATCGTAAATACACATAAATAATATTTTCACACTTTGCACGATTAAAGAAATGACTGGAAATGATGCACAGTACAAATATTCTGCTAACAAATGCTATTTATCTTGAGGTTTTCATTGACATTGCAAGTATACTAACCTTTATCAGGGACAAAATATGAAAATTACACCACAATGAATAACAGACGGCTGTGATTGATGTAAAAATAATAATAATTTTCACAATGCTCATTTCAGTTTATCATAGTTATAAAAATGCATTTTCATAGTTTTGGATGTTTGGCACTTTAACAAAAAAAAAAAAAAGTATGTTAGATAATAAAAATCAGCCACTGGTTCATACAAGTGCCAGTACTTGAAGAAACACCCACATTCAACCAATCAGAATCTCCGCTCTGGATTTAGACAACAACTCTGACCTTCCAGCCAATGAGAAAGCGGGAAACCGAACAGACTCCGCCCCTTATAACGCTGCTCTCCTCATGTGCCCTCTCTCTCTCTCTCTCCTCGTTCATCCCTCCTTCATCCCTCCATCTGCCCCGTTTGCTGAAATCCCTCCCTTGCGGTGGCCGAGCGAGGCTGGGAAAGAAAACTGCACAAACACCCACCGTTAGAGAAGTGTCGCTCTCGTTCCCCTTCATTTCTTCCCAGTGTCTGAAATTGTGGCAGGCGCTATTGTAATAAATTAAAAGGAGACGGACAGAGCAAAAAAACTTTGTTTGCTCTTGTACTCGCGCCCGAAACCCTCGAGGGTCGGACTCGCTGTGCAAACTTTTTTTCCCTCTCTCTCTCTCTCTCTCCCGTCACTCTTCCTCTTTGGCGGCTCGACTAATGAGAGTGCAGAAAGAGAGAAAGCCTGCGAACTGCGAAAACCTCTTTTGGACTTACTCAACACTTGTCTCTGCAGTTTCTCTGGGGACTGAGGGAAGATTGTGCCACTTCAGAAGGTGGGGCTTCTTTCTTAACCAGCGTGTTTCTGTGTCTGAGCGTGCGAATGCTGCGCTCGGACTGATCTAACATGGCCGACGCATTCCCTTCGGCGCTGGCTCACGTCTGTCCTCGCACGCTAACACACCGACCAGGCCGACGTAGAGTTAATGCGTCCGTGTAAAAAAAACTGTTGGACGGTTTTACGCCGTTAAGTTTGGGACCCCGTCGTTTTCCTCCCACGTCACATCTCGCCACGGCTTCTGACCAATCGGTGGCCTCGTTTCTAGGAGGCAGATAAAAACGTGCACGCTTATATTTCGTTTCTAACTTCAGAGATACCAGATTGCATCCCTAAAGACCGAGCAACGGCTTTTTCTTTTGTTATATAGCAGGAAAACTCTCCGTTTAGTAGCTTTTTCTTTTTTTTTGCACGGTTTAAGCATTAACTTACAGGTTACTGGCCAACTTCAACACCGCCTTTATGTCTAAACACGGCCCTGTCAGCACGACGCAGTGACACAACAGAGCAGCGTTTAAGATGCATCACACCTAATCTCAAATGTGCATTCATTCACAATCACTGCAATGCAATGCTATAGCGGAGGAAAGAGAAAATGTGTGAAAGAAGCTACATGCTAAACACACTTGGATTCCTGATTGCACGGTGAATTTGAATAAATGCCGTGAAACTAGAACACGAGGAGTGTTGAAAACATAATGCTAACGTTGATATGGTGCTGCGCAAACGCTCGCACTAATACACGTCACCTCTCTGAGGCCACGGACGGCACAAAATGGCGGCTGCCTCCATCTCGTAGACGGCGACCGTCTTGTATCTGATGCCTTTATGATCATTTCTGTGAGAAACACACGCAAACAGGAAACAATAAAGATTGCATTGTGAAAAACACGTTTTGCTTAATCGTGTGTATTTTTTTTAAACGAGTGTAACAGTAAGTGATGCATGTTTTCTTCTTTACACATGCATGGATGAAACAAATATTTCAGTTTTCTCATTTCATTTTTGCATTAAAATGTAAATTAAAGTGCATCAAAATCACCAATTAAATGCATGAACGGCTTGTTTAATGCATTTGAATTCAGTTTGATGCAATGGAATGCGATGCAGTTTTCTTTCTCTAGAAAGGAAAGCTATATTTGGACGGTTCTCCCATGGATCCTTGTCCTTTGCGAAATCATCAGATGCTCCAGACTTTAACTGGACATTGAAAATGAAATAATATGCCAACTAGCACAAATGTTTTGCTGCACATTTTAGTCAGCACTGCATTCTTTGATATCGTGATGTTGGCCTGGCGTCAGGCCGCGTTCGCATGGGTAAGTAACCTGGACGAGGCACACACACACACACACACACACACAAGTGTTTGTCGCAACAGGAAATGCTGGACAAATGAAAGCCAGCGAGAAAACAGCCGACAGCAGGAGCTTTGAGAGCCGAGAACTGAGATTCTCTTTCATGTTCGGAAACATAAATACTGTGAGTTTCCATGAAATTATTCTTAAAAATAGCAGCATTGTTTGTTTCTACTTTCAGAATTAAACCCCGAAGGCAAAATCAGCGTTTGTTCAAACATGCAAATTGGACACAATTAAAATATGCAACATTAAGACTATGCATCAAATTTCGACTACATTTCAACAGCCGTCTCACGGATAAACTCTTTTCCCGACTTCACACAAAAAAGGCCGTTTGAGGTGGTCTGACCTCTGACCTCCACGCGTGCCTAAAGGACTGCTCCATTGACTCCCCACTGGGTCAGACTAAAAAGGTCACGACCCCCGGGTCAAAAGCGTTACTCAAGGGGCTGTTCAAGCTAAATTGAGAGGGTGCGACATTTGTTTGCTTTGACAGGGTAAAGATTACGCTCACGTTAAGTGTTGCCGACATGCGGGTCAGCCCCTTGGGAATGACCTGTGGGACCTCAGACAGCTCCTCTTATTAACTGCTGCTGACCTTTGACCTCTGGCACCATCCGAGCGACACCGGGTTCTCGCGCGTGCACCTGATCTGAGACAGAAATCAATCACGCGCAGGTTAGCGTCCTTCATAAATGTTGAAATGAAAAAAGTTGGAATTCATTTAAATCTCTTTAACAACCTCATGACGATAATATTACATGCAAAAAGCTCTGTGTAAATCAAATACATTATAAAGGAAAGCGATACAATACTTCAGAGAATTTTAACAATTTAAATTCGGTTTCTCATAATTTAAAACACTAGAGTGGTATTTGAAGGAACGTTTGATGCAATACTTTATAATGCATTATAAATGAATTTTAAATGCATTAATTATGCATCTTATAATGCATCTCATGAATAATTTTAAACCACAGTTATAAAACACCTTTAGAAAGTATAATACGTTAAAATGCATGACAAACAATCAATTTCAGATGTAATAAGGAATCTGCAAATATTATAATGCATTTTCACTTTGGTTACAATTATTTATACAACGTACATTATTAGCACCTTTATAATGCATTATACATGAATGCTTTAAGTAAAGTGTTGTAGTGCCGAATTAATAATTAATTTGATCAGTTATGTAATATAAATTATTACTCTAACCATTTTTACTGTAGATGTGATGCAATATTTATTGTATTAAGTGTGTTAAAAAACTTCAGTGGCATTATCAATTATATAAAAGATTACATTGTGATTGTTCCCCTTTAAAATTTGTGGCAACACCTTAAATATGAAATATATTTATGAATAATTATTATGCATGTATGCCTAAAACTAAATATTGTAAGGGGAAAATATACAGCATCGTTGTGAAAACAAGTGTGTGTGTGTGTGAGAGAGAGAGAGAGAGAGAGTGTGTGTGACGAACAAGACAAAAAAGCAATAAAATATCCATGTTTTTTCCCATGAAAACACTGATATTTAACTAACATTTAACTAACAACACAAAATAGTCATTAAAAATTATTTTTCGATTAACTCTGTCTCTATCAATATATATAAAAATCAGACATTAAAAACACTTTTTAACACCTTTTAAGTATTTAAGTAAATTGTGTGCAAATGTAATTACATTAAATTACTATTAAAATTTTAGATAAACTATAAAAATGTTTAAAAACTCACAGGCTGGCATGTTTTCATTATATAATATTCTATATTCAGTGAACCAAATAACACAATATTTTCTGTTAATAACCCATTTTTAAATAAAAAACGTATTCTTTATACAATCAATAAATGTGTGTGAAAATATAACACACATCAAGTGCAATTCAAACACGTCACATAATTCTTCCACAAAACAGAATTATAAATAAATCATAAATTCACTCAATATCACTTCTCATGATTTCACATTTTTCCTTGGTTGTAAAATAACAAGCAAGCACATCTTATTTTCTTCTTAGATAATCTATCCGTTAACAAACTAAAATATTATGCGCAAATTCGCACACCGATTGATGAAGACGAGCTAAAAATCACTTATGTTAAATACGAGATTATTTACAAAGTTAATAAACAAAAAACTCAGCTTTTCTTCCTTCACAAGAACAAAGTTTGCAAAAACTAACCACCGACGTTTCTCAAACGTAGATAAACGAGCAAACCTAAACATTTTTATACAATTCAAATGGCTTTTTAAACAACATAGTTTGTTCTTGTAGGAATTAGATTGAAGCGTGTTGTGTGTGTTGATCATGAGACCTGTCAATCAAACAAACACATAACCTGAACTCACCCGCTGAAGATGCTCATCGAGTCTCTCGCTGGTTTCCAGGTCTTCTCTCGCAGTCTTCCTGTGAAGCGAGTGTGTGTCCTTGTGTTCGGGCCGCTCTTCATGCGAAGCTGGCACGGGACGCGACCTGGCGCACTGCAACCAAATAAAGAGAGAGAGGGAGAGAGGGACAAACTCAGCTTAGAAGAGAAAAACTCCAGGTGCAAATTATATTGAACCTGAGCGAGTTGAATATTTTGCAGCTCTCAACTTTACAATTTACTTGTGAATAACAGCACGAAACTTCTGAATCTGAACAGCTGAGACCATAAAACACACTTTTTCACGACGGGAAAGCAGGTGATTGTGCAAACTGGCTTAAAGTGCATTACATCCAGTGGCGTTCGGACCCGGATCTGCCACGTCAGCCATGTGCTTTTGGACATCATCATCATCGTCGTCGTTCCTCGTGTCGGACTCGACACACCCAGCGTGTGCGACGTGCATCAGCAAACACACACTCGGCCACCCGTAACACAACAACGCAAACTGTGTGTTTCTCTGATTGCACATAAACACATTAAAATGCACTTCTGCATGTCGCCCACAGATTTCTGAGCAACAAACTAATCAGAGGTCACACGTGTGTGTGTGTGTGTTTGTGTGTGTGTGTGAGAATGCAAACATCATTAACATTAAACCAGCTCTAATTTTTACAACAACTACATCATTTATGATTGTCAAATACATTTGAAAGCCATTTAAAAGAGCTTGAGTTTGTGTGATTGCTTGGAGTAAATCATTTTGAACCACTTTAAAGTGCAACATCTGCACGCAGTTTTGACAACATGTCGTCATCAGGGGCGACATTTAATCAAGTTTCAGAAATTTACACTCTTAGATGAAAAGGTTCGGTTTGGATCCTTCAAGGGTTCATTCATTTTCTTTAATGCATTCTTAATTTTATGAATAAAATGCATCTTTTTCTAATAACTTGGCAATATAAATGCACTAATCCTTCATGATTGTACATACAGTATCATCCAAAAATATTTGGATGCTTAAAAATGCCTGAACGCCACTTTTCTTCATCATTTTCTCCGTTTGAATCAGCCGTTTTAGTGGATGAATGATTCATTTACATCATGTAGAGAATCATATTAACTATTAACATGTTCAACAAACAAACACTGACATAATGATGTCTTCATTTTCAACAATACATCTATTGGTTTAACATTTCAACAGCAAATTGTTTGTTTTAAAGGTGCGCTTGTTCATCTTTCTTTACAATAAAGGACATAAATATCACAGCAAATATGTAATGCAATGATATGCAGAGTTTTATTTGTGTCCGAATACTGTAGAAGACACAGCAAAATAATGAATAATGTCTCTGATCATAAAATAATATTGATCATTTCTTCATTTGATTGGTTTTGGCTTGAGCACTGATCACAATAAACACATTTAGCAATATTCATCACACTCGTTTTGAGGCATTGCTGTCCATTAATATTCTTGTCCAAACCCTGCAATCATATTACATTCTAAAATATACAATTTGGCCTTAAAAGAAAATATTTACTAAACTTAAATGCACATCTAGCACTGCTTTTAAAAACTTATACAAGTAAAAATGATTGACTTATATATTTACTTTAATAATGTTTTCTTACATGGTTCAAAATAACATTTTTTTTTAATTAAAAAGCCAAAACAAAAGCAAACAATTACAAAATACTCTACTCAGATTTCATCAAGTACATAAACAAACCAAATAGTCATTTTAAAAATAATTTACTTCATTAAAACTCAATTAAACCCTTTATTTTATTCCAACCTATTTTCCGAGTTCACAATAAGCCAGCAATTTTAAAATTTCAGTTTCATTTTTTTATTATTTATTATGTGCGTCTGTGTGGTTTTATGTTTCTATTTAGCTTTAATTGATTTATTTTTCATGCACTTCTAATGATTTTTAGTGCTTCAACTTGAACTTCCTCTTTTATGTAGATGTC